>NW_028245172.1:0-92871 GCF_964263255.1 Lissotriton vulgaris
TTAGAGTTTATACAAATAAACCTTTAGATCTGTTATGACATCCATATGACAGCCTTATGTTCCATGACACTCGCTTGTATATATATGTACAGGTGATCACATCTAAGAAAACGACTGAAGAGGGTTGGTCCCTGGAGTGAACTGGATCAAGCACTCTATAAAAAAATGACCATAGTGAGTGATGACAATGTGCAAGGTTTTGCTACTAACTGACACGATGCAGAAGCCAACGCACTTACAGAGATAAACGGGCGGACTCTGATCATAGGCGTGATAATTGGTTATCTCCGAGCTGTTCGTGATCTGTTAATCCAGCGGCAGACCATTAATTTCACAACAATTCACCGCATGCAAGGCGTCGATCCTACTGACAACAAACTGAACGTTATCCCACAACTTACATACACGCCTGTGTTTGATCGAATCTATTGCCAGAATTCTAACGGACACATACCTTATAAAGAAAGCGAAAATGCGGGAGAAATTAGCCCTCCTATGAAACACCTGATCGTGTCAACTGTCACAGTAGCTAAAGAAAGAGAAAACCAACATTAACTCCACTCTCAATCCGTCCTATAAACCAGTTTAACTACGCATCTATCACTCGTACCTCATGAAGCGGCCACCTCGGTCTAAACTTCCTCCTTCTCAGTACGTTTCGTCGGTCATTCTATCCGCAGAGAGAACGCCGGTTAAAACGCGACGGCCTCTTTTTATCACGCAAACAGCGTGGGAAATCACGAAACTGAAAATAAAAGACGGACTAAAAACCCGGAACTAAATAGAACCTACCCGGGCGCCATTTTGTAGTGTGATATAATGTGGTGTATGGAATTGTGAACACTGATAGTACAAAGTAGAGACATGGTCTACAAGTATGCGTATTTCATCCTAAACATGAGCTATCATACATTCAAAAATTTGAAATATTACTTGACATTACAGTGCTCCAGCGTTTTTTTGTGCAATAATCACAAGAAGCAAATAAGGTCTACTCGATCATTGATCCCCTTGGGATCTTGTGTCTGTAGTTTTTTTATCCAAAATATCTCACGCTGTAGCAAAGTTTTGGTGAGACTCTTGCCTGGCGTAGCAGCAACAACTTCGAGTATCTGAAATTTCATCTGGGCTATAGTATGTCTGCTTTTGTCCCAATGAACTGCCAAACTGCTGTTAATATTCTTGTTGCGAATGGTACTTTTATGTTCTGAAATGCGTATCTTAATCTTTCTCTCCGTTTTGCCCACATACAACAACCCACATGGGCATTTAATAGCGTAAATGACATTTGCAGTATTACAATCTGCGTTGATCCTGGTAGGAATTGTTTCTCCTGTATGAGGATGTTTCACTTGTGTCTGATACTATAACGTTGTTGCAGTGTACACAGTTTTGACACTTTCTCATGCCTTTGTATTCTCTGTGGGTTTTTTATTTTAGGTTTCAAAAACTCTTTGATGTTGCGGGATCTTCTGTACGCAAAAATGGGTTTGTTTTCAAATAAGTCTTTGAAATCGGTTTCATTACTGAGCAATTCCCAATGATGATTGATACTTTTCTTGATCTCTTGTGAACAAGTGGAATATTTAGAAACAAAAACCTGTCTTAGGTGTGACTGTTTACTTTTTCCTTGAAATAAATTTTCCCTGGGTATTTTTTCTGTCTTTTCTCTGGCTGTTTCCAGTACCATCATTGGATATTTTTTTGATGCATATTTGTTAGAAATTGTAGTGAGATTGGTTTCTAAGGTCTCTTCTTGGGAACAGATTCTTTTGGCTCTCAACATCATAGAATATGGTAGATTGTTGATAAGATTTTTGGAATGAAAACTATCATACGTCAGAGCTGTGTTTTTGTCTGTTTTCTTATGGTAAACTTCCTGTATCAATTGTGTGATCTCCCAGTTTTACCAGTACATCCAGAAAAGGAATAGATTTATTCTCAATGCTGTGAGTGAAATTGTATGTTTTCATCCTTTTAAGTTCAGCTGTAAGATTTTTTGTTCCAGCGAAATTTTTGAATTCTGCCAAATTAAAAGATGTCATCTATGTAACGACAATAAAGAACTGTGTTGTTAATCCAGTCATTGTCCGTTAACAGGTATTGATCCTCAAACTTTGCCATATAGGTATTCGCATAGGCAGGTGCCCCAGAAAAACCCATTGATGTTCCTTTGTTTTGCAGATAATAGGCATCACCCCACTTGAAATAACTGTGATGGAGGCTAAAGTGCAACAGTTCCAATAGGAAAAATTTTATTGACAGGTAAATCCTCTTGTTTTAGTAGAGCCCATTCTACTGCCTCATTCCTGCGGTGTGCGGGATAGAGGTATATAAGGCCTTGACGTCCATTGTGCATAACAACATGCCTGGTTTAACCACAACTTTCATCAGTTTTTGTAGAAAATGTGTGGTATCCTTGGTGTAAGAATACCATGACTGAACAAATGGTTGTAAAAACTGATCAATGAATTGACCCAGAGGCTCGAATATGGTGCCACACCCGGTAACTATGGGGCGAAATGGTGGATTCGAAAGATCTTTATGAACTTTTGGCAGCATATATAGTCCGGGTTGTTTTTGGGCATGAGACTGTCAGAAATTGGCGGGTCTTGGTATTGATCCATTTCATATTTTCTGCCGTTTCCCATATTTTCTGCAATGTTTCCTTTAGTTCTTTGGTAGGATCACGTTCCAGTCTCAAGTATGTATGAGTGTCTGATATATGTTCCAAAACTTTAGACTCATAAAATGTCTGATCCATAACAACGATGGCACCACCTTTGTCTGCTTTCTGAATGTGAATTCTAGAATTTTCTGCTAGTTCTTTAAGAGTATTCTTTTCTTGTTTGGATAAATTGTAACGACATTTTTTGTTTGTTTTAATCTTTGTAAGATCATTCATCACTAGTTTCTCGAATGCATCCAAAATCTTATGAGATGTAGGTGCCTGAAAGGTGGATTTAGGTCCTAAATTCCAAGTATTCCGATGGATCTGACTCTGTGACTTGTCTGGAAGGTTAAATAAAAAATATTTCAAACGTAAAATTCTCATGAATTTGAAGAAATCAATTTCAATTTCAAGTTGGTTTTGTCTGTATGTTGGCACAAAGTTTAATCCTTTATTGAGAACTTTCGTTTGATGGGGTGACAAGTTATATGTGGAGATGTTGATCACTAAGTCAGTCTGGTACTTCTCAGGTTGGGTTTTGTTACCTCCTTTGCCTCTCCGGGTTTTCCTTTGGTTTTGCCTTGGTGGTTGTGTTGTCTCCGCATCCTGGGCGGAAAAAGACGTTTTGGAGGATGCAGCTCCCTCGATATTTGCCGGGTCTGCTGCCACTGATGTTGTAGGAATACATTTGGAGGTGCTCTGTTAGCATGGGTATCTCCCTCGGAAGCCACACTCTCCTTGAGAAGTCGTGTTTGGATTGCGTTTTGTGAAGGTTCTTCTTTGGGCATACACCTCCGCCCACGTGTACACTTCATTAAGCTTGTAGTCTAGTGTGTCACGTTTATATTTCCTGAGTTTACCTTCTTGGATCTCTTTGGAATGTTTCTCCATTCTAGCATTAATTTCTTCTAAGAATTTAGACCAATCTTCTGAGTCCATTCTAGATTTCAGATCTGATTCAATTAATGTGATTTCCTCAGTAATTTCCTTGATGACTGTTGCAAGTTCTTCTAGTAATAACAAAATCAATTCTAAGGAGCATTTATTCAACACTGCATACCATCGGTCCATAAAATCTTTCTTCATATGAAAGCGGAAAAGCATGGGTTTGATAGGCATTCTCAGACCCCTTGGAATTCTCTTGGCGCGATGATATTGCACAAGTGTAGACGCATGGAGACGCTGATTCAATTGTCTTTTTGTCAAGAATTCTAGTTGTTTCAATTGTTGTGACAAACTACTCCCCTGCACGTTGAAGGACCTGACATCATGGATCAGGGAGTAAATTTCTGAAGCTTGTTCGTTGGTATAAGCTAAAATGTTAGCCCGATTATCTGTTAGACTTGTAATGGCATCAAACGACATGATTGAAAAAATTGGGTGCTCACTCCCTATGGACAGGGTACAAAACAACAGTTAGTTTGGGGAGAGGCACTCCTTTACTTAATCAAATAAGTGTACTATGTTCAAAATTTTAAATATGCGTGCTGTGGAGGAAGATGCAACGTCCAATTTGCATCAGTAAACTAAAACATGGAAAAAGTCAAGCGTGACCGCTTGTCCTCTACGCACTGTTACAGTCCTGATCAAAGATCAGATTCATTCATAAATAAACATTTAACCCAATATCTAACATATTTCATGCACAAAAATACTTGTGAATTTTAAGGTTTCAAAATTTATTATCAACTAGCATATCACTTTTTATGAACCACATTAAACATTAAATGTACATGTATGCCATGAGTTCATTTTTTTTAAACATATCATCACAGTGATTGTCAACATCACATGAACATAAATATATTTTTACTGATAAGTTTGCCCTGCCCAATGCATTTCGGGCCCCATGGCCCTTCGTCAGGGGCGGTACCTGAAATGACACAAAATTGAGGGACTCTATTACTTAAATGAAATAGGCTCTTCTAACATGCATTTTCGTAATTTGTCACTGTTCAAATTTCACAGTCCATGTCACTTTTTAGAGTTTATACAAATAAACCTTTAGATCTGTTATGACATCCATATGACAGCCTTATGTTCCATGACACTCACTTGTATATATATGTACAGGTGATCACATCTAAGAAACGACTGAAGAGGGTTGGTCCCTGGAGTGAACTGGATCAAGCACTCTATAAAAAAATGACCATAGTGAGTGATGACAATGTGCAAGGTTTTGCTACTAACTGACACGATGCAGAAGCCAAGCACTTACAGAGATAAACGGGCGACTCTGATCATAGGCGTGATAATTGGTTATCTCCGAGCTGTTCGTGATCTGTTAATCCAGCGCAGACCATTATATTTCACAACAATTCACCGCATGCAAGGCGTCGATCCTACTGACAACAAACTGAACGTTATCCCACAACTTACATACACGCCTGTGTTTGATCGAATCTATTGCCAGAATTCTAACGACACATACCTTATAAAGAAAGCGAAAATGCGGGAGAAATTAGCCCTCCTATGAAACACCTGATCGTGTCAACTGTCCACAGTAGCTAAAGAAAGAGAAAACCAACATTAACTCCACTCTCAATCCGTCCTATAAACCAGTTTAACTACGCATCTATCACTCGTACCTCATGAAGCGGCCACCTCGGTCTAAACTTCCTCCTTCTCAGTACGTTTCGTCGGTCATTCTATCCGCAGAGAGAACGCCGGTTAAAACGCGACGGCCTCTTTTTATCACGCAAACAGCGTGGGAAATCACGAAACTGAAAATAAAAGACGGACTAAAAACCCGGAACTAAATAGAACCTACCCGGGCGCCATTTTGTAGTGTGATATAATGTGGTGTATGGAATTGTGAACACTGATAGTACAAAGTAGAGACATGGTCTACAAGTATGCGTATTTCATCCTAAACATGAGCTATCATACATTCAAAAAATTAGAAATATTACTTGACATTACAGTGCTCCAGCGTTTTTTTGTGCAATAATCACAAGAAGCAAATAAGGTCTACTCGATCATTGATCCCCTTGGGATCTTGTGTCTGTAGTTTTTTTATCCAAAATATCTCACGCTGTAGCAAAGTTTTGGTGAGACTCTTGCCTGGCGTGGCAGCAACAACTTCGAGTATCTGAAATTTCATCTGGGCTATAGTATGTCTGCTTTTGTCCCAATGAACTGCCAAACTGCTGTTAATATTCTTGTTGCGAATGGTACTTTTATGTTCTGAAATGCGTATCTTAATCTTTCTCTCCGTTTTGCCCACATACAACAACCCACATGGGCATTTAATAGCGTAAATGACATTTGCAGTATTACAATCTGCGTTGATCCTGGTAGGAATTGTTTCTCCTGTATGAGGATGTTTCACTGTGTCTGATACTATAACGTTGTTGCAGTGTACACAGTTTTGACACTTTCTCATGCCTTTGTATTTCTCTGTGGGTTTTTTTATTTTAGGTTTCAAAAACTCTTTGATGTTGCGGGATCTTCTGTACGCAAAAATGGGTTTGTTTTCAAATAAGTCTTTGAAATCGGTTTCATTACTGAGCAATTCCCAATGATGATTGATACTTTTCTTGATCTCTTGTGAACAAGTGGAATATTTAGAAACAAAAACCTGTCTTAGGTGTGACTAAGAAACCAATCTCACTACAATTTCTAACAAATATGCATCAAAAAAATATCCAATGATGGTACTGGAAACAGCCAGAGAAAAGACAGAAAAAATACCCAGGGAAAATTTATTTCAAGGAAAAAGTAAACAGTCACACCTAAGACAGGTTTTTGTTTCTAAATATTCCACTTGTTCACAAGAGATCAAGAAAAGTATCAATCATCATTGGGAATTGCTCAGTAATGAAACCGATTTCAAAGACTTATTTGAAAACAAACCCATTTTTGCGTACAGAAGATCCCGCAACATCAAAGAGTTTTTGAAACCTAAAATAAAAAAACCCACAGAGAAATACAAAGGCATGAGAAAGTGTCAAAACTGTGTACACTGCAACAACGTTATAGTATCAGACACAGTGAAACATCCTCATACAGGAGAAACAATTCCTACCAGGATCAACGCAGATTGTAATACTGCAAATGTCATTTACGCTATTAAATGCCCATGTGGGTTGTTGTATGTGGGCAAAACGGAGAGAAAGATTAAGAAACGCATTTCAGAACATAAAAGTACCATTCGCAACAAGAATATTAACAGCAGTTTGGCAGTTCATTGGGACAAAAGCAGACATACTATAGCCCAGATGAAATTTCAGATACTCGAAGTTGTTGCTGCTACGCCAGGCAAGAGTCTCACCAAAACTTTGCTACAGCGTGAGATATTTTGGATAAAAAAACTACAGACACAAGATCCCAAGGGGATCAATGATCGAGTAGACCTTATTTGCTTCTTGTGATTATTGCACAAAAAAACGCTGGAGCACTGTAATGTCAAGTAATATTTCTAATTTTTTGAATGTATGATAGCTCATGTTTAGGATGAAATACGCATACTTGTAGACCATGTCTCTACTTTGTACTATCAGTGTTCACAATTCCATACACCACATTATATCACACTACAAAATGGCGCCCGGGTAGGTTCTATTTAGTTCCGGGTTTTTAGTCCGTCTTTTATTTTCAGTTTCGTGATTTCCCACGCTGTTTGCGTGATAAAAAGAGGCCGTCGCGTTTTAACCGGCGTTCTCTCTGCGGATAGAATGACCGACGAAACGTACTGAGAAGGAGGAAGTTTAGACCGAGGTGGCCGCTTCATGAGGTACGAGTGATAGATGCGTAGTTAAACTGGTTTATAGGACGGATTGAGAGTGGAGTTAATGTTGGTTTTCTCTTTCTTTAGCTACTGTGGACAGTTGACACGATCAGGTGTTTCATAGGAGGGCTAATTTCTCCCGCATTTTCGCTTTCTTTATAAGGTATGTGTCGTTAGAATTCTGGCAATAGATTCGATCAAACACAGGCGTGTATGTAAGTTGTGGGATAACGTTCAGTTTGTTGTCAGTAGGATCGACGCCTT
This sequence comes from Lissotriton vulgaris, assembly GCF_964263255.1. NCBI lineage: Eukaryota > Metazoa > Chordata > Amphibia > Caudata > Salamandridae > Lissotriton > Lissotriton vulgaris. Next base: position 7,665 of record NW_028245172.1, read on the forward strand.
GCATGCGGTGAATTGTTGTGAAATATAATGGTCTGCGCTGGATTAACAGATCACGAACAGCTCGGAGATAACCAATTATCACGCCTATGATCAGAGTCGCCCGTTTATCTCTGTAAGTGCTTGGCTTCTGCATCGTGTCAGTTAGTAGCAAAACCTTGCACATTGTCATCACTCACTATGGTCATTTTTTTATAGAGTGCTTGATCCAGTTCACTCCAGGGACCAACCCTCTTCAGTCGTTTCTTAGATGTGATCACCTGTACATATATATACAAGTGAGTGTCATGGAACATAAGGCTGTCATATGGATGTCATAACAGATCTAAAGGTTTATTTGTATAAACTCTAAAAAGTGACATGGACTGTGAAATTTGAACAGTGACAAATTACGAAAATGCATGTTAGAAGAGCCTATTTCATTTAAGTAATAGAGTCCCTCAATTTTGTGTCATTTCAGGTACCGCCCCTGACGAAGGGCCATGGGGCCCGAAATGCATTGGGCAGGGCAAACTTATCAGTAAAAATATATTTATGTTCATGTGATGTTGACAATCACTGTGATGATATGTTTAAAAAAAATGAACTCATGGCATACATGTACATTTAATGTTTAATGTGGTTCATAAAAAGTGATATGCTAGTTGATAATAAATTTTGAAACCTTAAAATTCACAAGTTTTTTTGTGCATGAAATATGTTAGATATTGGGTTAAATGTTTATTTATGAATGAATCTGATCTTTGATCAGGACTGTAACAGTGCGTAGAGGACAAGCGGTCACGCTTGACTTTTTCCATGTTTTAGTTTACTGATGCAAATTGGACGTTGCATCTTCCTCCACAGCACGCATATTTAAAATTTTGAACATAGTACACTTATTTGATTAAGTAAAGGAGTGCCTCTCCCCAAACTAACTGTTGTTTTGTACCCTGTCCATAGGGAGTGAGCACCCAATTTTTTCAATCATGTCGTTTGATGCCATTACAAGTCTAACAGATAATCGGGCTAACATTTTAGCTTATACCAACGAACAAGCTTCAGAAATTTACTCCCTGATCCATGATGTCAGGTCCTTCAACGTGCAGGGGAGTAGTTTGTCACAACAATTGAAACAACTAGAATTCTTGACAAAAAGACAATTGAATCAGCGTCTCCATGCGTCTACACTTGTGCAATATCATCGCGCCAAGAGAATTCCAAGGGGTCTGAGAATGCCTATCAAACCCATGCTTTTCCGCTTTCATATGAAGAAAGATTTTATGGACCGATGGTATGCAGTGTTGAATAAATGCTCCTTAGATTTGATTTTGTTATTACTAGAAGAACTTGCAACAGTCATCAAGGAAATTACTGAGGAAATCACATTAATTGAATCAGATCTGAAATCTAGAATGGACTCAGAAGATTGGTCTAAATTCTTAGAAGAAATGAATGCTAGAATGGAGAAACATTCCAAAGAGATCCAAGAAGGTAAACTCAGGAAATATAAACGTGACACACTAGACTACAAGCTTAATGAAGTGTACACGTGGGCGGAGGTGTATGCCCAAAGAAGAACCTTCACAAAACGCAATCCAAACACGTCTTCTCAAGAGAGTGTGGCTTCCGAGGGAGATACCCATGCTAACAGAGCACCTCCAAATGTTATTCCTACAACATCAGTGGCAGCAGACCCGGCAAATATCGAGGGAGCTGCATCCTCCAAAACGTCTTTTTCCGCCCAGGATGCGGAGACAACACAACCACCAGGCAAAACCAAAGGAAAACCCGGAGAGGCAAAGGAGGTAACAAAACCCAACCTGAGAAGTACCAGACTGACTTAGTGATCAACATCTCCACATATAACTTGTCACCCCAACAAACGAAAGTTCTCAATAAAGGATTAAACTTTGTGCCAACATACCAGACAAACCAACTTGAAATTGAAATTGATTTCTTCAAATTCATGAGAATTTTACGTTTGAAATATTTTTTCTTTAACCTTCCAGACCAAGTCACAGAGTCAGATCCATCGGAATACTTGGAATTTAGACCTAAATCCACCTTTCAGGCACCTACATCTCATAAGATTTTGGATGCATTCGAGAAACTAGTGATGAATGATCTTACAAAGATTAAAACAAACAAAAAATGTCGTTACAATTTATCCAAACAAGAAAAGAATACTCTTAAAGAACTAGCAGAAAATTCTAGAATTCACATTCAGAAAGCAGACAAAGGTGGTGCCATCGTTGTTATGGATCAGACATTTTATGAGTCTAAAGTTTTGGAACATATATCAGACACTCATACATACTTGAGACTGGAACGTGATCCTACCAAAGAACTAAAGGAAACATTGCAGAAAATACTGGAAACGGCAGAAAATATGAAATGGATCAATACCAAGACCCGCCAATTTCTGACAGTCTCATGCCCAAAACAACCCGGACTATATATGCTGCCAAAAGTTCATAAAGATCTTTCGAATCCACCATTTCGCCCCATAGTTACCGGGTGTGGCACCATATTCGAGCCTCTGGGTCAATTCATTGATCAGTTTTTACAACCATTTGTTCAGTCATGGTATTCTTACACCAAGGATACCACACATTTTCTACAAAAACTGATGAAAGTTGTGGTTAAACCAGGCATGTTGTTATGCACAATGGACGTCAAGGCCTTATATACCTCTATCCCGCACACCGCAGGAATAGAGGCAGTAGAATGGGCTCTACTAAAACAAGAGGATTTACCTGTCAATAAAATTTTCCTATTGGAACTGTTGCACTTTAGCCTCCATCACAGTTATTTCAAGTGGGGTGATGCCTATTATCTGCAAAACAAAGGAACATCAATGGGTTTTTCTGGGGCACCTGCCTATGCGAATACCTATATGGCAAAGTTTGAGGATCAATACCTGTTAACGGACAATGACTGGATTAACAACACAGTTCTTTATTGTCGTTACATAGATGACATCTTTTTAATTTGGCAGAATTCAAAAATTTCGCTGGAACAAAAAATCTTACAGCTGAACTTAAAGGATGAAAACATACAATTCACTCACAGCATTGAGAATAAATCTATTCCTTTTCTGGATGTACTGGTAAAACTGGGAGATCACACAATTGATACAGAAGTTTACCATAAGAAAACAGACAAAAACACAGCTCTGACGTATGATAGTTTTCATTCCAAAAATCTTATCAACAATCTACCATATTCTATGATGTTGAGAGCCAAAAGAATCTGTTCCCAAGAAGAGACCTTAGAAACCAATCTCACTACAATTTCTAACAAATATGCATCAAAAAAATATCCAATGATGGTACTGGAAACAGCCAGAGAAAAGACAGAAAAAATACCCAGGGAAAATTTATTTCAAGGAAAAAGTAAACAGTCACACCTAAGACAGGTTTTTGTTTCTAAATATTCCACTTGTTCACAAGAGATCAAGAAAAGTATCAATCATCATTGGGAATTGCTCAGTAATGAAACCGATTTCAAAGACTTATTTGAAAACAAACCCATTTTTGCGTACAGAAGATCCCGCAACATCAAAGAGTTTTTGAAACCTAAAATAAAAAAACCCACAGAGAAATACAAAGGCATGAGAAAGTGTCAAAACTGTGTACACTGCAACAACGTTATAGTATCAGACACAGTGAAACATCCTCATACAGGAGAAACAATTCCTACCAGGATCAACGCAGATTGTAATACTGCAAATGTCATTTACGCTATTAAATGCCCATGTGGGTTGTTGTATGTGGGCAAAACGGAGAGAAAGATTAAGATACGCATTTCAGAACATAAAAGTACCATTCGCAACAAGAATATTAACAGCAGTTTGGCAGTTCATTGGGACAAAAGCAGACATACTATAGCCCAGATGAAATTTCAGATACTCGAAGTTGTTGCTGCTACGCCAGGCAAGAGTCTCACCAAAACTTTGCTACAGCGTGAGATATTTTGGATAAAAAAACTACAGACACAAGATCCCAAGGGGATCAATGATCGAGTAGACCTTATTTGCTTCTTGTGATTATTGCACAAAAAAACGCTGGAGCACTGTAATGTCAAGTAATATTTCTAATTTTTTGAATGTATGATAGCTCATGTTTAGGATGAAATACGCATACTTGTAGACCATGTCTCTACTTTGTACTATCAGTGTTCACAATTCCATACACCACATTATATCACACTACAAAATGGCGCCCGGGTAGGTTCTATTTAGTTCCGGGTTTTTAGTCCGTCTTTTATTTTCAGTTTCGTGATTTCCCACGCTGTTTGCGTGATAAAAAGAGGCCGTCGCGTTTTAACCGGCGTTCTCTCTGCGGATAGAATGACCGACGAAACGTACTGAGAAGGAGGAAGTTTAGACCGAGGTGGCCGCTTCATGAGGTACGAGTGATAGATGCGTAGTTAAACTGGTTTATAGGACGGATTGAGAGTGGAGTTAATGTTGGTTTTCTCTTTCTTTAGCTACTGTGGACAGTTGACACGATCAGGTGTTTCATAGGAGGGCTAATTTCTCCCGCATTTTCGCTTTCTTTATAAGGTATGTGTCGTTAGAATTCTGGCAATAGATTCGATCAAACACAGGCGTGTATGTAAGTTGTGGGATAACGTTCAGTTTGTTGTCAGTAGGATCGACGCCTTGCATGCGGTGAATTGTTGTGAAATATAATGGTCTGCGCTGGATTAACAGATCACGAACAGCTCGGAGATAACCAATTATCACGCCTATGATCAGAGTCGCCCGTTTATCTCTGTAAGTGCTTGGCTTCTGCATCGTGTCAGTTAGTAGCAAAACCTTGCACATTGTCATCACTCACTATGGTCATTTTTTTATAGAGTGCTTGATCCAGTTCACTCCAGGGACCAACCCTCTTCAGTCGTTTCTTAGATGTGATCACCTGTACATATATATACAAGTGAGTGTCATGGAACATAAGGCTGTCATATGGATGTCATAACAGATCTAAAGGTTTATTTGTATAAACTCTAAAAAGTGACATGGACTGTGAAATTTGAACAGTGACAAATTACGAAAATGCATGTTAGAAGAGCCTATTTCATTTAAGTAATAGAGTCCCTCAATTTTGTGTCATTTCAGGTACCGCCCCTGACGAAGGGCCATGGGGCCCGAAATGCATTGGGCAGGGCAAACTTATCAGTAAAAATATATTTATGTTCATGTGATGTTGACAATCACTGTGATGATATGTTTAAAAAAAATGAACTCATGGCATACATGTACATTTAATGTTTAATGTGGTTCATAAAAAGTGATATGCTAGTTGATAATAAATTTTGAAACCTTAAAATTCACAAGTTTTTTTGTGCATGAAATATGTTAGATATTGGGTTAAATGTTTATTTATGAATGAATCTGATCTTTGATCAGGACTGTAACAGTGCGTAGAGGACAAGCGGTCACGCTTGACTTTTTCCATGTATTTTTTAGTACCAGTTATGAGCCCAGCAGCAGATCTGAGGGCAACCCTAAGAGGAGCCGTCTTCACTTTTGGCAAGCCGCAAAGCGTTGCGCTACCATAGTCTAACTTTGAAATCACTAATGCTTGAACTGCAACCTTTAGGTAATGAGCATGGAGATAAGGTTTGAGTTTCCTTAGGATGCTGATTTGGAAGTTCGCTCCTTTGGCGAGGGAACTGATGTGCTTCTGCATGTTCAAACTTTTGTCTAACATAATACCCAGAGAGGTTGCTGAATCAATGAGGTGAGGTCTATAGTTAAGAGCAGTAAGCTGATTCAGCCATTGTTGCATGACCGGAGATTGCTTGTGGGGTGTGATTAGGAGGAATTCTGTTTTGAGAGCATTTAACTTCAAGTGGTCACGTGTCAGCCAGCTTTGTGTTTCCAAAAGGACTGAGTTGAGGGACTGAATGTCCTCGGGGGAAGCGATCTTCAGGTATAGTTGGGTATTATCTGCATACATGTGATAGTGAATGCTGGATGATTTCAGAATTTCTGTCAGAGGCTCCATGAACAGGTTAAAAAGCGTGGGTGAAAGCTCTGAGACCTGAGGAACCCCCGGAGTGACCGGCGCAGTATGGGACAGGGTTGACCTTGAAGCTTTGGGATCTGTTATGAAGGAATGAGGAGAACCAGTTTAGTACCAGACCAGACAGCCCCATCCTGTGTTCCAGGAGGTCAATTAGGTTATTAGGTTTGACTATATTGAATGCTGATGAAAGGTCAAGAAGGATCCATCATATTTCTTTCACGAGATGAAATAAAATAGTGGGTCTCCATAAATAGTTTTTTTATTTGTGAGAGTTAGTTGTTGCATCTCTAAACCTTCTTTGATAGGATACAGTGATCCGTCCAATAAGTTGTTATAATCAGGACTGTCTTATGTGGAATAGGTAGACATGGTCTCTGAAAAACACGAGGAGAGTCACTAACAGTTTTTCATGTTTGTATTGGGCTGTGACTATAGCTATCTAGTGGATTGCCAACAGCAACCCATCACGAAGTTCCAGGCCTAAAACAGTCCATCCAAAGTGCCTTTCTCAAAAAGGTTAAACTGCCTGCCCTTTCCCTGGTATGCAAGACATTCAAATGATAAACCAACATACGTGTGGTTTCCATTAAATAATGGACTCCACTGCTTTTTAAGATGTACTTGTCATCAACTACAAAAGCCATTTAAATATTTGTAACATTTAAAATTTTCAAGGGACAATGAAAAAGCGTGTGACAATACAAGGAGAGTGAGCTGATATTTTGCACTTTAACCCCTTCCATGCTCATGACGGAATGGTTCGGTCATGAGCACAAGTTTTAAGTGTGCTGATAACGGAACCATTCCGTCATGAGCACATGCTCAGAAAATCTCTCTGCTGCAGACAGCAGAGGTATTTCCCATATTTTGCCTGGGGAGGTGGGAAAGAGCTTCCCCGACCCCGCCAGGCCTATTTTTGAATTTCGTTGTAATGACGATTGAACACAAAACTGAAACTTAGTTTCAGTTTCGGTGCTTGTGGGGCTATCTCAGCCACCTGAGCACTGAAAAAGATGGGAGGAATATTGTTGGAAAGGGGAGAATCACCCCTTTCCATGGGTACCCTTCCCTAGTGGCTCCTGGCTTGGGGATCACCCCAAGAGGGCAATCCCCAAGCAGGAATCCACCCACTAGCACCAGGGAGGGGGGAGCGGCCCCTCAGGCAAAGGCCTTTGCTCCCGCATATTTGTTTGGGCACAACAGTCTTTCTAGAAACGAGGTAATTTTTTTTTTTGACGTTGGGGTGAATCACCCCTTTCCAATGGTACCCTTACCTAGTGGATCCCGGCTTGGGGATCACCCCAGGAGGGCAATCCACATGCAGGGATCCACCCACTAGCACCAGGGAGAGGGGAGTGGCACCTTGGGCAAGGGCCTTTGCTCCCCCATTTTTGTTTGGGCACAACAGTATTTCTGCCCCCCGGGGAGGTAGAAAGCCCACTAGAAACCAGGGATTTTTTTTAATATACATTGCGTGGAAGCTGCCCAAAAAGGGCACGGCAATGCCCCCCCCCCCCCCCGAGAAATGTCAGTCTTTCTGTCCCCCGGGGGGGGGGGCAGAAAGCCCACTAGACAACAGGGATTTTTTTCTTATTGACGTTAGGGTGGGGGGCTGCCCAAAAAGGACATGGTAATGCCCCCCACTGACTCTCGCATGCTTTTGTTTGTATGATCTAATCCTTCACTTGTGCACAAATTCCGCTAGTAATAATAGCGGGAACGTGGCCTGGTGCCATTCAGAAGTTCTGGTCAGGGTCGGGCTGCCCTATTGAGCAATCTGGCGGTGCTCGAAGGGATGCTCACACAGGTCAGTATGTGGATGTGTAGTGTAGTTTCTATATTCCCAATAGGCTCTGCGCATTGGAATAACATAAACGGTAGTTTAGACGTAGGACTGAGGTCGACTAGGTCTCTACTGAATATGTTAGACTTAATTAGGGATGCCAGCTAGCTCAGAGGTCACTAGAAACTTTCTCGAATGAACAGGAAGGAGTTAACTTTCCTGATTAGACAAGGGATTAGTTTCTGACAACCGCATAAACATGACAACTTTGCACCCTCCAGAATAAGGAGTATATCTCCAGAGTCGTGTGAAAACAATAGATAGCTATTTCACTCAGAGTGCAGAGAAATAGAGAGACGGGTGTTTTCAAAAAAAGTTGTTATTTATTGAGCAGTCTTCTTTCTCATGCAAGAGAAGTGAATTGCCACAATTGCAGTACTTGTCATAAAGTAAAGTGCGCACAAAAAAGGAGTATTATGAAATAATACTGTAAAAGTATTTATGTGGTTTCTGAGCCACATGATACTTAAAATGGATAAAATATATAAAGTTACATACAATGATAAAAGTTGACTAAACGTACTCAACTGGTGCTTCTAAAATACGCCTACCCCAGTGTACCTAACCTAAGTCTAGTACGTGGGAAGGAGTAAGTGAGCTGCAATTTAAGTTAAGTTAGTTTTGCCAAGAATCTGAATCAAGAATTCTCTAACGGTCTAATCAGCTCCGTACCTTAGTTTTAGAATGAAGGAGGTCTTGTATCTCTTTCTCAGGACTCGATCTCCCAGCAACCCGCGATGGTGACTGGAAACACTGGAGCTGGATTTCTCGGCATGAGAAAAGACAGCGTCTCTCTCAGTGCGTCAATGGGAGGGTCGGCTTCCTTCGGCACTCGCATCACCTGGGCTTTGGGTAAGTAGATAGCCGCTCTGCTCCAACCCACCGTGTGTTGCTTAAGGCAAATGCTGGTATATTTATGCCTGGAAGGTGCCGTGTTTGACGTAAGGTTGGACATAAGACGTCACTAAGAACTGTCACTAAGAACTGGCAGTTCTTTCAGGACTCTCAGGAGTTCTAGGACAAATCAAAACAAAAGCAGGGGGAATTCCCGGGCTGCTGGAGGTTTGGTTTGTTTAAAGAACGCGTTGTACTTTCTAGGAGTCTAGGGAATTATCCTTGCCGTATTTGGACTGCATTGGCTATGACTGAATATGGATATGATTCTTATGCCTTTATACGGATATGATTTGTTATAACCACATAAGGGTATAAATCAGGAATATTTAATTAGGGTCCTAGATACGTTCACAACAGGTGATGTTTTGGCTGCTTGTGGGCCTGTTTTATGGCCTAGTGGACCTGTTTTACTATTTATTCCCCTGATAGTAACACAAGCATTGCCTAGAACAAGCAAAACACAGATGCAGTCTTCCATACCTTGCAAAATACCTATATAGTGTGAATTTACAAGTTCAAATCTGTCCCAATTTGCAAATGTCAGCCATTCTTTTTAGTTTTTAGCTATCTGATTCGCTAATGTGAGCACTTTTATTTTGGTGCCTGTGCCTATTTTCTGTTCTAGGTGCTGTTTTATACATAGGGATACGTTTTTGTTTAAAAGTGCTAATCAGAAAGTTAGTTTACTCTACAATTGGTGATATATGGAAGGCGCCTCATATTAAATTCATGGTTTAGTTGCACACGGAATTTGCGCTCCATAAGATGCAATTCTTTCCTTACCTTCAAGTCTGGCATGCTTTGGAAAGTCAGTAGATGTCTTCAGGAGGTCCCAGACTTCAACCCGCTGGAACCTAAATTGCTGATGGAAAGGCAGAGGGAAAAGGCCATTTCCTCTACATACAGGGAGCTAATATTTAATATGCCAGACTAGTTGAAGAAACTTAGGGTGCAGTGGGAATTTGACATAGGCCCATTGGAGGAGGAGGACTGGGTGAAGATGAAAATGGTTGCTGGGGAGCTAGAGATGCCGGCAAAGCTCCCCCTCATCCAGTTGAATTATTTTCATAGAGTACTTTTTACACCAGGGGCGTGACCTGGCAAAATAGCCAGCAGGACGTAAATCCCTGTAGCTCCTGCCGGCCCTTCCGTTATCCTGCTTTGTACTGCCTTTCTAACAGCCCACAAAGCGTGGCAAGCTTGATACTGTGCAGCCTTCACCGAGCTGAGTCCTAGGGGAGACACTTAAGCCGTGAATGGGGTGGCTTTGATCGAGGGCAGAGTCCCTATTGTGCTGGGCCTGGGTGGTGCGGCCACAGCCTTCTTCAAGTCGCCTGGCCATTGAGCTCTTTTCTGGACCGGTGAGTTTGTTGGAGCGGGGGGCTCAGCCTGAGTGTCGGTGGCCAAACCCCATTTTACGTGGGGGTGCTAGAGTGCTGCTGCAAGATGACCACCATGTAGTGAGGTTCTGCAGGCTGGATCGTTAATCCACCACGTATCCTGCAGTACGGGGGCCCATTGTGGCTGGAAAACTTGTGTGTGACCTACTCACGGCATGTAGCTGACATCAACCCACGATTGGCTGCACGCTTTTAACTTCTGCAACACTGCCGAGACGCTGGGTTGGAGATTGCCTCGGGAAAGAAAATTGCAGCCCTGGCCTAAGCGGAGCGTGTGTGGGAGTGCTGGACCCCAATTCAACAGAGGGCAGTGTTCCGGACGACCCTGCTGTGGCGTGAGGGCCTGGAATTGTAACGCCGGTGGCCGGGGTCCTGCTGGCGCCTTTGCTGTGAGCGGTGCCGCCCATCGGTGGGCATTATTGTAGGTTGTGGTGTAGCGCACTGCCAGGGGAAACTGTGGTGCGGCCTCTGCCCTTTGCCGAGCGGCTCGTGCAGGTGAAGAGTATTCAGACGGGAGCTCGCACGGGGTGCTGAGAGAGCAGCTGGGAGGTGGACTGTGGAGTGTAGCGGTCCGGGAGACTGAGAGGGGGCGAGCGGGCTTGCAGCATTTGAATTCGGCTCTGCTGGGCTGGTGCCCATGTCCCTTTGCCGAGCGGCTCGTGCAGGGGAGGAGTATTCAGATGGGAGCTCGCACGGGGGTGCTGAGAGAGCAGCTGGAAGGCAGACTGTGGAATATGACTAGCCCGGGAGACTGAGAGGTGGCAAGCGGGCCTGTGACATTTGTAGTTGGCCCGGCCGGGCTGGCACACCTGTCCCATATGAGCACAGAGGCCGACGCGGCCTGCGGGGGAACTGAGAGGACCTGCTGAAGTGAAGCAGTGCCGCAGACCGTCGGATGCCATAGTCGTAGAGGGTGAGAATCCTGCACTTACTGTCAGCCCTGCGAGGCGCTGCTGGCTCTGAGGTGAGGCCCTCCATGCTACGGACAGCCCAACTGCAGGGGGGAGTGCTAGAGCGTGGGGACAGGATCCCTGGGACTGTGACGATTTCCAGCTGGCATACCTTTGGCACCCACCCTTGGACAGCATCGGCTGGTAGACCCCGCAGCCTCTGAGGCTGCGCTCTGGTGCGGGTAGGAGGCCCTGCCTGGGCCCTGCTGTGTGGAGCACTGTCGGTGGATCTGCCCCCTCTATCCTGTGTTTTTAAAAAAATCTTTTTATTAAGACATCAACAATAAATGGACATCAGGTGACAATTTAAACTGTTGCAGGTTTCATCATCTCTTTCCATACACCATAAGATACAAAACAGAATAGTGAGAGTGGATCAAGGGGACACATGCACCTCTTCGTCATCTAGGCGTATCGGGGGCTCACAGATTTCTCCAAGGTATTGATTCCAAGCCTTCCAAACTTTCCCCAATTTTGCAAAACACCCCCTAGCCCCATACACTGCGCATTCTCTAAACATGCACAAGTCCAAATCCTGAACCCATTTCTCTATTCGGTCAACTGGCCTGCTCCCCACAGCTGAGCAATATTACGGTTTGCTATCATGTACGCTAATGTCGCCCACTGCTTTCTGTGCGTACTCAGATCTGTGGGCTCCCAGACATTTAGGATACACCTGCAGGCCTCTGGCCTCATCTCCACCCCCAGGACCTCCCGCATCTTATTGTGGATCATCTCCCAGTATATCTGCATCCCTGTGCAATGCTACAAAATATGCATAAACGTTCCAAGTTCCCCACATCCCCTCCTGCACTCCCCACCTTCCGAATGCCCATACGAATCAGACTCGGCCCGTAACATATGACATGTGTAAAATCTTTAAATGCACGAAGCTGTATCGCTACCCCGTGAAGAGGAAACCGCCTCCCTCCAGTCCTCCTCATCGAATTCCAGCCCATCCTCATTCCAGCATGCTTTAACAAGTGCCAGTGGATCCTCCATGTTATTTATGAGGTTTCTGTATATTAAAGAGATGGTCTTCTCAGGGAGGTGCAGGGGCGGGTGGTGGGGCGTAAAGTGATTTGCATACTGCACCGTAGCGAGCGAGCGCAGCGAGCGACCCCGATTCCCTTAAGGGGGGTTTGGGGGGAAACCCCCCCTCCAAGAAAATTTTGGAAAAAGAGAAGAAAAATCGTGCATTTTCCAAGCAAATTTGAGAAAGCAGGAAGGTTAATAAAGCAATTGTGAAAGTGCAGTTATTACATTAATAGATGGCATAACATAGGTAGCTGCTTATACAGTATAACCACAGAGCTTCATACATTCATTCCTATTACGCCGCTGAATTCAGACTATAAGACTTGCATGAAAATCTCAGCTCTAAGAGTAGAAGAAGTTGCACAGCAGTTGGGAGACAGCCTTTACAAAGCCCTCTGTCCCACTCATTTTTTGTACCTTTCTGCCCCCTGTTCCACTCGTTTTTGTGCCTTTCTGCCCTCTGTCCCACTCGTTTTTTGTGCCTTTCTGCCCATAAGGGGGGTTTGGAAAATTTTGAAAAAAGAGAAGAAAATCCGTGCATTTTCAAGCAACTTTGAGAAAGCAGGAAGGTTAATAAAGCAATTGTGAAAGTGCAGTTATTACATTACAAACACATGCCCACACACAGAGACACGCTTTCACATACAGACTCACACACACACCCACACATCAAACCACACACACACTCACACAGACACCCCCCCCACACACACACACGCTCACACACACATATCTAGATAGATTCCACTCTCCACAGTCACTACATGAGGTGCCAGCTCGCTACCACAAAATGCCTATTCTTTCGAAAAGGCAAATAAAGGATCTAGCATAAACACACAGACACACACACTCACACACACACACAAAAACACACAAACACACACACTCATGCAGATTGTGTTCCTGCAGGGAGCTTGCTGTCAGGCTGTTTGAGGCCTAAGTACTTGCAGCCAGTTTTTACAGTCCGTCTTTGTTTACATCTTAGATGTACCCCAAAAGTGAGCTCATCCCCCAGCAAAACCATAAATATTGTAGCAAGGCGAACTCTGAAGCAGTGTAGTCTTACAGGCTAAGGGAAAGATGGAAGCAGCGGGGCCCACAAAATATGGTGGCACTGTGGCAGCCATTGTGTGCTCTTTAGTCAGATTAAAGTGCTTTAACATTAACATAATAGTGTTTAAGTGTATTTAGGTTCCGACAGGACAGGATGTGAGGCTGATGCCAGGCTTCCAGGAACAGGGTGCGTGTAACACAGTAACCCAGAAGCGGCAAGGCGTTGAAAATTGCTGACATGAAAAGCTACTGCTTCTCCCTAGCCCACGCCATCTCAACCCCTTCATGGAATTCACACTGACTTCACCTCTGTACTGTATAACAGGAAACAGCCCACAAACTTTCCATTTGAATCCCTGAGGTAGCCATAGTGATTTCTTCATGTTAGCTACTCAAACGCCATTGCCTAAAACTAACTCAGTAACCCCGAATGTCCAGACGGCCTGTTCCTGGCTCATTCATACCAGTTGTGATATACCCCCAAAATTCCTGTATGTGATCGTTGAACAGGAAACTTGATTTACACAACACGACAGTCTGTGACGGTATGTGTATGTGTTGTGCGGGGCTGCCTCGCTGCTCCAGTTTGCACTTCCTCGACGATTCTGTCTGGGGCGCGATGCGGGTGCTGCGGGCGCCTGGTTCAGCGCACACTTAACCCTAACGCTATTTCATCAGGCCTGCCCATACTAAGCCGGGGAGCGGGGGTTAGATCGGGCTACCCCGCCACTTGAAATGAGAGGTAGACTGCCAACCTCCCAATGTCTGCCCTTGATGGTGGGGAGCCCACACGCCCCTTTGCTACCAACGGCCCATTAACCTGCTCAAGAAATCGCCTTACAATTTTACAATGATTCCCCCCCTACCAGGTACCATACCCTTTCAGTCGGTCCCACGGGAGCAGACTGTGAGGTACCTCAGGGAATCTTCTGGGGTAAGCCTTCTCCTAAACAGCCCTCTCCTTCAATGCAGCACCTTTTGCCTTCATCGCTGTCACCGCTGCATGTTGTGCCATATACTAGTTGGTCATGTGAAACCAACACCAACTTGTTATGATATATGCACGGTTTTTAATCCTTCACTACGGTTTTTGTGTGTGTGTGCTTGCACTACAGTTGAGTAAATCCTTCACATTTGAAGACTTCACTGATGCTGCTAAAATTGTGAATTGTTTTCATTTTTCATCCCTACAGGTTATAATACTGTAGCAGGACCAATTGGCCTGCAATCCGGTATTATCGACCATATAAGGTTGTATACCTCATTGTAATTTTTATCCTTCACCATTATTTTTCACTGTGTGGTACTGTTTAACTGAGGTCCTGAAGAATTGCCATCAGGCAAGAAAAAAGTTGACCATACTTGAGGGTAGCAGTTAATATTGCTCTGGTAGTTCCAGGGCAGTTTACCTCCCCTCACACCCCTTTTAACCAAAGGAGTCAACCACGAGAATAAATTAGGTTGTGGACTGACTCACCTTTTTTAACTTCACTTTCACGTCACGACCACACTCCCCCTGCCCTCTCACACGCATGCACCATATGGCCGGAACAAAAGATCTCCGATAAAGAGCCCCGGTTTCGGGAGCCCGTCAGACATTGCAGCGCCAGTCTGACAAGGAGCAGAAGCCATATGATGAAGCATGACGCCTAGCTTGCTGGGTGTGTGAGGGCTTTTGTTCCAACTAGGGGATTCCCCCCTCTTACTAGCACACACACTCCTCTGTTCGGTCACTCTTCCCGGGGAACTCTGTACCCTCTTTTGCTACTAGTTTCTGGACCAGTAGACTGGACCCCGTAAAATATTGTCCAACTCCTGTCCCTCCTTTGTTGAAATAGTTTTGCGCGAGAGCATTTTCGTGGGACTTTGAGGTTACCTACAGTAATCAACCATTACTGAGAGGACCATAGGGTGCCCACTGACACATTCACGGTACAGTTGGGTGTCCATTTTAATTCTGAGATTACAGCTCATCCATTTCACCACTAGTCAATACCTAGATCGGTACATACATTCCCTCATCATGGAGGATGTACCAGGTCTAAGTTTCGATGAAGAAACAATAGAAGAGGCACTAAGATCGGCTCCCTCACTCTTTGGAATGGGTGGGGCCACTGCCTCAAGTGCTGCTAATAAGGACTAACCTCACTTAAAAAAGAATGGCTCAGGATAACTGTACACAGGGCAATGATGACAGAATATTTAAGGGCTAAGATTGCCCCTCAGGGATTAATAGTCAACATCATGCCAAGGTTGTTCCTTGAAGACGGTCAATTCAAAGTGGACTGGTGTCACGTTTCTTGGAAGTGTACAAAAGACCTTCTGTTTCTGATTGTCAAAACGGCTAAAAGATTAGCTGACGCTCTTCTAGTCAAGATCGCAGCGATCGAAACAGCACTACAAAGCACAATGAAGAAGACTCCATTCACAGCCAAACTGGCGGAGATTAACCAAGAGATCACTGACAATCAAGAATTTCTCATACAACAAAAAATGACTAAACTGCAAAAAGATATAGCCAAATTTGATAAAGAGAAGGTATATCCCTACCTCAAGGAGGGATACACCAATAACAAGAACAGTTACTCCGCTGATGAGAGCTCAGGTAACGACAGTCAGAGAGGTTCCTCTGGGAGTGATTCTAGTGACAGCTACCCACCCAACAACAGAGGCAATCAACGCCGCCCCAGATGGAACCAAATGCCAAACAATGGCCAAATGTACCAAGGTCCCCCACAGATGCCACCGCCTTGGCAATACCCCTTCTATCCTCAGGGCCCTCCACAATTCTACCCGGTTAACCCACCTTTTTTAGGCAGAGGCTGGGGCAGAGGAAGAGGGCGCAAGCGAGGAGGGCAAAAAACTGTCCACTGGCAAGACCAACCGACTGCACAGACAGTGGTGGAGACCAGGAGCACAACCAGAGGCAGGAGAGTCTGATTGTGAATCTCTCCAGTAGAACATTGAGCAGGTTGGAGACAGAAATCCTTGAGAAGGGACTAGGCTTTGTTCCCACTCCAACACCTGATAGCTTCACTGAAATGTGCGAAGTAAAACAACTTTTCAGGAAGGTACGTCTACGCTCCTTCTTTGCAGACAAACCTGACCAAGACAAAACTGACACAGGGCTACGTAAACCTTCCACCTTTACTCTTTCCGACTCGATGGTACCCCCTGAGATACTAGCCTTTGAGAGGGCAGTACTTAGGAGTCTGGAGAACAAACCAACTACCGTCTCTTATAAAAATCTTAGTACAGCTGAGAAACAAGCTGTTCAAGCACTGGGTAATGATACCAACATAGTGATCAAACAGGCAGACAAAGGTGGGGCCACTGTTATCCAGAACAGTACTGACTATGACATTGAATGCAAACGTCAACTCTCTAATGCCACCCATTACAGACCACTCACGACAGACCCCACAAAACGACTTAGTAGTACAATTGCTAGTCTTGTTTTAGAGGGTGAGACAAATGAGTGGATCTCAAAGAATGAAGCAGCATTCTTAGTCACCACAGACCCGGTCATCCCGTACTTTTACACCCTCCCGAAAATCCACAAAGGGATATCACCAGTCCCTGGGAGGCCCATTGTCTCCGGCATTGGCTCATTGCTTGAGCCACTGTCGAAATTCTGTGACTATTTTCTCCAACCAGTGGTAAGAAAAATTCCATCTTTCTTACAAGACACCAGAGATGTCCTCCGCCTCATCGAATCCATCGAGGGGAGGGAAGACGTTGATCTCCTCCTCACCGTGGATGTTGAGGCTCTGTATACTAACATCCCTCAGCAAGCCACATTGGAAGCAGTAGAATCCACCTTGCTCTTGGAGGAGTGATCCTCTCCAACCCCAGTTTCATTCATCATGGCATGTGCTTCCCTGGCATTGACGGAAAATTTCTTTCAATATGGATCCCAACTATACCACCAGATCCAGGGGACTTCCATGGGTTCGACTTTTGCCCCAAGCCGGGCATGTATTTACATGCCAACTTTTGAGGAAAGCACTATCAGATCTGCACTCAATCCCTACCTCGACAATATCACCATGTGGCGTAGGTATATTGACGACATTCTCATTCTCTGGAAAGGGGACCGCACAACTTGTGAGGCTTTCTGTACCTGGGTAAATCTTCAAAACCCTTATCTTAAATTCACCGGTACCATCTCCGAAACCACCATCCCCTTCTTGGATCTCAGTATTAAACTCAATCCAACTGGTCTCAGTACAACTCTCTATCGCAAAAGTACTGATAGAAATAGCCTCTTAATGTACAAAAGCCACCATCCAAGAGCCCTGAGGGATAATCTCCCCTTCGGGCAATTCCTCATGGTCAGGAGGAACTGTACAGAAAAAACAGATTTCCAAAGGGAAGCAACACTCCTCCAACACAAACTGCAGGATAGAGGATATCCCACCAGACTACTTAACCAGTTGCGTAAAAGAGCACTTAATAACCCAAGGGAGAACTTATTGGAGCAACAACCTAAGCCCAAAGATGATCAGATAACTTGTGTCACCTGCTTTACTCCAAACTCATCATTCCTGAAGAAAACCATAAACAAACACTGGCCTATAGTGAATTCTGGTGGATTAGAAATCCCGAACCCCAGATTCGCTTTCAAAAGAACGGCGAACCTCAAAGATGCCCTAATACACACACGTCCTAAGAAAAGCACCACTGATAACCAGAGAACGTTGTGGAACCTTCCCCCAGTGGTGGGACACTTCCCTTGTGGCGGCTGTGCTGTATGCCCACAGACAGTTCAGTGTAAAGAGGTTAGAATCTCAGACACTTTTGTGTGGCAACTTCGCAAGCACACTAACTGTAACAGCACAAGATGTATCTATATGATTACATGCCCCTGTGGGAAAAACTATATAGGGATGACTATGAGGCACATCAAAGTGAGGATTATGGAGCACAAAAGCAACATCAGGTGCTCCAAAACACATACCAAACTGTACGAACATTACTCTCAAAACAATCTCTCTGCAGACAGTCTCACATGGGTGGTCCTGGAATCCCACCCAGCCATTTCCAAACAAGCACTGTTTAGGATTGAACAGAGATGGGTCCATCGTCTCCGACTGGACTCACTTGGGTTAAATGACTCTGTTCCATGGGCATCCTTGGGTGTATAATCCAACTGACCCTGTCAGCAGGCTATCTGTTTTCTCCCTTTAACACCTGTCTGGTCAATAAATACCCGTTGTACCCCTGCCATCCTGTGCACATGTCGTGCACATTAACATTCTGGTAAAACATCAATTGGGCGATAATTTACACCCCCGCAGGTTATGAGATTCCTTCCTTTAACACCTCTTTGTTATAGTAATCTCCGTTGTACCCCTCCCATTATGTACACAAACCAAGCACTATAACATTTTGGCATAGAATCATATGGGCATTACTTTACACCCCCGCAGGGAAGTTGTCTTTTACTGATTTCCTACTCTGGACCCACTTAAACCCGCCGATCCCTCCCTTCAAAAATGGCCGCCACTGTCACCAGACTACCTAGGTTTAGGTTTCCTCAGCCGACGCGCATGCGTGGTTGCGACCAAGGGGGCGGTACCCCGGCGGTGAGATGCGACTATGCGCATAGAGGCTGGATACTTAAACAATGGCTTCCAAACACTGGCCGTTACCAGCTGCTCCGCGTCTTGTCTCAGACGCCGCTCGTGGGGTAGGTGCACCGGTTAGGACCGGATGCCGCCAAAGGTGAGGCACACTTTCTACCCTGCCTTGCGTCCACCAGCCTCATATTCGGTGAGTCTTGGCTGCTGTATCTCTCGGATTCTCGGGAGTTCGGGTCTCATATTTAACCCGTCGCGACCGTGCCGCGGTATTGTCCGTAGGTCTGCTTGATTGCCAGGTGGGTTGGTGCGTTGTGCGGGGCTGCCTCGCTGCTCCGGTTTGCACTTCCTCGACGATTCTGTCTGGGGCGCGATGCGGGTGCTGCGGGCGCCTGGTTCAGCGCACACTTAACCCTAACGCCATTTCATCAGGCCTACCCATACTAAGCCGGGGAGCGGGGGTTAGATCGGGCTACCCCGCCACTTGAAATGAGAGGTAGACTGCCAACCTCCCAATGTCTGCCCTTGATGGTGGGAAGCCCACACGCCCCTTTGCTACCAACGGCCCATTAACCTGCTCAAGAAATCACCTTACAATTTTACAATGATTCCCCCCTTATCAGGTACCATACCCTTTCAGCCGGTCCCACTGGAGCAGACTGTGAGGTACCTCAGGGAATCTTCTGGGGTAAGCCTTCTCCTAAACAGCCCTCTCCTTCAATGCAGCACCTTTTGCCTTCATCGCTGTCACCGCTGCATGTTGTGCCATATACTAGTTGGTCATGTGAAACCAACACCAACTTGTTATGATATATGCACGGTTTCTAATCCTTCACTACGGTTTTTGTGTGTGTGTGCTTGCACTACAGTTGAGTAAATCCTTCACATTTGAAGACTTCACTGACGCTGCTAAACTTGTGAATTGTTTTCATTTTTCATCCTTACAGGTTATAATACTGCAGCAGGACCAATTGGCCTGCAATCCGGTATTATCGACTATATAAGGTTGTATACCCCATTGTAATTTTTATCCTTCACCATTATTTTTCACTGTGTGGTACTGTTTAACTGAGGTCCTGAAGAATTGCCATCAGGCAAGAAACATGTTGACCATACTTGAGGGTAGCAGTTAATATTGCTCTGGTAGTTCCAGGGCAGTTTACCTCCCCTCACACCCCTTTTAACCAAGGGAGTCAACCACGAGAATAAATTAGGTTGTGGACTGACTCACCTTTTTTAACTTCACTTTCACGTCACGACCACACTCCCCCTGCCCTCTCACACGCATGCACCATATGGCCGGAACAAAAGATCTCCGATAAAGAGCCCCGGTTTTGGGAGCCCGTCAGACATTGTAGCGCCAGTCTGACGAGGAGCAGAACCCATATGATGAAGCATGACACCTAGCTTGCTGGGTGTGTGAGGGTTTTAGTTCCAACTAGGGGATTCCCCCCTCTTACTAGCACACACACTCCTCTGTTACGTCACTCTTCCCGGGGAACTCTGTACCCTCTTTTGCTACTAATTATGTGTCTGCCAAGTCACACACCCACATCTCCCCTGCCTTATATTGGTTACCTATTGCTTACAAGCTTCTTTGAATCACTCACTAAGCATACCTAGAATACACTTTTCATCAGGAAAAAATTAACAAATGCATTCAACAAAGGAACCGCCACTCAAAACTGGCATGCGCCTCAGAGTCCCACCATACATGAATAAAAACATGGCAAAATAAAACTCAACACAATTTCCACAGCTGTATGATCAGCGTAATGGGAGGCGCGGAGGAAAGGAAGCAACACAGAGGGCGTGGGAGAGAAGCACTCTAACTGAGAGAAAGGCGAGAGTAGCATGGGGTGGTGAAAGTAATAGGAGGGGAGTGGCACAATCGTAGTGGCTGGAGGTAGGGGAAGCATCAGGAGGGCGCGAGGGAAACGTAATGGGAGTCGTGGGTGGGACGAACCAACACGGGAAGGTGCGGCAATGGAAGCAATCTAATGGGGAGAGACTGAGAGAGAAACATGGAACGTTGAGGTGATGGTGGAAGTAACTCAGAGGGCAGGGCGCAATCAAGGTGGAGTTGGGAGAAGCAACAGAAAGGCACAGGGAGGGTAGCGAGCGACATGGGAGGCGAGGGTGGGGGGATGCAACACAGAGTGCACCGGGAGGAGGCAAGTAAACCAGTAGGAAAAAAGAGCAATGTATAGTGTAGGAGGAAAAGTAAAAGTGGGAGCGAGCAATGAGAGCGGGCAGGGGAGAAGCAAACGGTCACGAGAGAGTGTAATACGGAGCGCAGAGAGGGAGGAAAGAAGCACAATAGGGAGGCCCCTATACCACATAATAACACATTAAATATAGGCCTATTAGAACCAGCAAAATGTGCATGTAAACTGGATACTTATTAATGTGGAAAAACGCAAATGCTGGTATATTTATACCTGGAAGGTGCCGTGTTTGACGTAAGGTTGGACATAAGACGTCACTAAGAACTGTCACTAAGAACTGGCAGTTCTTTCAGGACTCTCAGGGGTTCTAGGACAAATCAAAACAAAAGTAGGGGGAATTCCAGGGCTGCTGGAGGTTTGGTTTGTTTAAAGAACGCGTTGTACTTTCTAGGAGTCTAGGGAATTATCCTTGCCGTATTTGCACTGCATTGGCTATGACTGAATATGGATATGATTCTTATGCCTTTATACGGATATGATTTGTTATAACCACATAAGGGCATAAATCGGGAATATTGAATTAGGGACCTAGATACGTTCACAACAGGTGATGTTTTGGCTGTTTGTGGGCCTGTTTTATGGCCTGGTGGACCTGTTTTACTATTTATTCTCCTGATAGTACCACAAGCATTGCCTAGAACAAGCAAAAGACACATGCAGTCTTCCATACCTTGCAAAATACCTATATAGTGTGACTTTACAAGTTCAAATCTGTCCCAATTTGCAAATGTCAGCCATTCTTTTTAGTTTTAGCTATCTGATTCGCTAATGTGAGCACTTTTATTTTGGTGCCTGTGCCTATTTTCTGTTCTAGGTGCTGGTTTATACATAGGGATACGTTTTTGTTTAAAAGTGCTATTCAGAAAGTTAGTTTACTCTACAATTGGTGATATATGGAAGGCGCCTCATATTAAATTCATGGTTTAGTTCCACACGGAATTTGCGCTCCATAAGATGAATTCTTTCCTTACCTTCAAGTCTGGCACGCTTTGGAAAGTCAGTAGATGTCTTCAGGAGGTCCCAGACTTCAACCCGCTGGAACCTAAATTGCTGATGGAAAGGCAGAGGGAAAAGGCCATTTCCTCCACATACAGGGAGCTAATATTTAATATGCCAGACTAGTTGAAGAAATTTAGGGTGCAGTGGGAAAGTGACATAGGCCCATTGGAGGAGGAGGACTGGGTGAAGATGAAAATGGTTGCTGGGGAGCTAGAGATGCCGGCAAAGCTCCCGCTCATCTAGTTCAATTATTTTCATAGAGTACTTTTTACACCAGGGGCGTGACCTGGCAAAATAGCCAGCAGGACGTAAATCCCTGTAGCTCCTGCCGGCCCTTCTGTTATCCTGCTTTGTACTGCCTTTCTAACAGCCCACAAAGCGTGGCAAGCTTGATACTGTGCAGCCTTTACCGAGCTTAGTCCTTGGGGAGACACTTAAGCCGAGAATGGGGTGGCTTTGATCGAGGGCAGAGTCCCTATTGTGCTGGGCCTGGGTGGTGCGGCCACAGCCTTCTTCAAGTCGCCTGGCCATTGAGCTCTTTACTGGACCGGTGAGTTTGTTGGAGCGGGGGGCTAAGCCTGAGTGTCGGTGGCCAAACCCCAGCTTACGTGGGGGTGCTAGAGTGCTGCTGCAAGATGACCACCACGTAGTGAGGTTCTGCAGGCTGGATCGTTAATCCACCACGTATCCTGCAGTACGGGGGCCCATTGTGGCTGGAAAACTTGTGTGTGACCTACTCACGGCATGTAGCTGACATCAACCCACGATTGGCTGCACGCTTTTAACTTCTGCAACACTGCCGAGACGCTGGGTTGGAGATTGCCTCGGGAAAGAAAATTGCAGCCCTGGCCTAAGCGGAGCGTGTGTGGGAGTGCTGGACCCCAATTCAACAGAGGGCAGTGTTCCGGACGACCCTGCTGTGGCGTGAGGGCCTGGAATTGTAACGCCGGTGGCCGGGGTCCTGCTGGCGCCTTTGCTGTGAGCGGTGCCGCCCATCGGTGGGCATTATTGCAGGTTGTGGTGTAGCGCACTGCCAGGGGAAACTGTGGTGCGGCCTCTGCCCTTTGCCGAGCGGCTCGTGCAGGTGAAGAGTATTCAGACGGGAACTCGCACGGGGTGCTGAGAGAGCAGCTGGGAGGTGGACTGTGGAGTGCAGCTGGTCCGGGAGACTGAGAGGGGGCGAGCGGGCTTGCAGCATTTGAATTCGGCTCTGCTGGGCTGGTGCCCATGTCCCTTTGCCGAGCGGCTCGTGCAGGTGAGGAGTATTCAGACGGGAGCTCGCACGGGGGTGCTGAGAGAGCAGCTGGAAGGCAGACTGTGGAATATGACTAGCTCGGGAGACTGAGAGGTGGCAAGCGGGCCTGTGACATTTGTAGTTGGCCCGGCCGGGCTGGCACACCTGTCCCATATGAGCACAGAGGCCGACGCGGCCAGCGGGGGAACTGAGAGGACCTGCTGAAGTGAAGCAGTGCCGCAGACCATCGGATGCCATAGTCGTAGAGGTTGTGAATCCTGCACTTACTGTCAGCCCTGCGAGGCGCTGCTGGCTCTGAGGTGAGGCACTCCATGCTACGGACAGCCCAACTGCAGGGGGGAGTGCTAGAGCGTGGGGACAGGATCCCTGGGACTGTGACGATTTCCAGCTGGCATACCTTTGGCACCCACCCTTGGACAGCATCGGCTGGGAGCCCCCGCAGCCTCTGAGGCTGCGCTCTGGTGCGGGTAGGAGGCCCTGCCTGGGCCCTGCTGTGTGGAGCACTGTCGGTGGATCTGTCCCCTCTATCCTGTGTTTTTTTTTAAATCTTTTTATTAAGACATCAACAATAAATGGACATCAGGTGACAATTTAAACTGTTGCAGGTTTCATTATCTCTTTCCATACATCATAAGATACAAAACAGAATAGTGAGAGTGGATCAAAGGGACACGTGCACCTCTTCGTCATCTAGGCGTATAGGGGGCTCACAGATATCTCCAAGGTATTGGTTCTAAGCCTTCCAAACTTTCCCCAATTTTGCAAAACACCCCCTAGCCCCATACACTGCGCATTCTCTAAACATGCACAAATCCAAATCCTGAACCCATTTCTCTATTCGGGCAACTGGCCTGCTCCCCACAGCTGAGCAATATTACGCTTCGCTATCATGTATGCTAATGTCGCCCACTGCTTTCTGTGCGTACTCAGATCTGTGGGCTCCCAGACATTTAGGATACACCTGCAGGCCTCTGGCCTCATCTCCACCCCCAGGACCTCCCGCATCTTATTGTGGATCGTCTCCCAGTATATCTGCACCCCTGTGCAATGCTACAAAATATGCATAAATGTTCCAAGTTCCCCACATCCCCTCCTGCACTCCCCACCGTCCGAATGGCCCATACGAATCAGACTCGGCCCGTAACATATGACCTGTGTAAAATCTTTAAATGCACCAAGCTGAGCCGCATCTGTATCGCTACCACCCGTGGAGAGGAAACCGACTCCCTCCAGTCCTCCTCATCGAATTCCAGCCCATCCTCATTCCAGCACGCTTTAACAAGTGCCAGTGGATCCTCCATGTTATTTATGAGGTTCCTGTATATTAAAGAGATGGTCTTCTCAGGGAGGTGCGGGGGCGGGTGGTGACATTTGCAAGTGGTGAGGCGTAAAGTGATTTGCATACTGCACCGTAGCGAGCAAGCGCAGCGAGCGACCCCGAACCCCTTAAGGGGAGTCTGGGGGGAAACCCCCCCCCAAGAAAATATTTTAAAAAGAGAAGAAAAATCGTGCATTTTCCAAGCAAATTTGAGAAAGCAGGAAGGTTAATAAAGCAATTGTGAAAGTGCAGGTATTACATTAATAGATGGCATAACATAGGTAGCTGCTTATACAGTATAACCACAGAGCTTCATACATTCATTCCTATTACGCTGGTGAATTCAGACTATAAGACTCGCATGAAAATCTCAGCTCTAAGAGTAGAAGAAGTTGCACAGCAGTTGGGAGACACCCTTTACAAAGCCCTCTGTCCCACTCGTTTTTTGTACCTTTCTGCCCCCTGTTCCACTCGTTTTTGTGCCCTTCTGCCCTCTGTCCCACTCGTTTTTGTGCCTTTCTGCCCTCTGTCCCACGTGTTTTTTGTGCCTTTCTGCCCATAAGGGAGGTTCGGAAAATTTTGAAAAAAGAGAAGAAAAATCGTGCATTTTCAAGCAAATTTGAGAAAGCAGGAAGGTTAATAAAGCAATTGTGAAAGTGCACTTATTACATTACAAACACACGCCCACACACAGAGACACGCTTTCACATACATACTCACACCCACACCCACACATCAAACCACACACACACTCACACAGACACCCCCCACACACACACACACGCTCACACACACATATCTAGATAGATTCCACTCTCCACAGTCACTACATGAGGTGCCAGCTCGCTACCACACATGCCTATTCTTTCGAAAAGGCAAATAAAGGATCTAGCATAAACACACTAGGCATGGGCGGAAAATCCGTTCCGCTCGCGGATTTTGCGGATTTTCGGGAAATCCGCAATCCGCGAGATTTGCGAATTTCCCGCAAAATCCGCAAATCCGCGAGCAGCGGATTTTGCTCGCACTGCTCGCACTGTTCGCGTGAGTTCGCGCCCCGCGAATAAGTGCAAAATTGCAGAAATACGATCTTAGTAAAACTGAAAGTAACTACTTACCAGGTTCAAAAGTTCAGGCTCATCATTAGTAGCCATTTCCTGTAGTGCTTCCTGAGGGGCCCCTCCAGAGTTCAGTTGCCAGTTGAAACTATTATGTGACCCTGCTCTGAACCTCAGAATAGTTACACATATGCCACAAAGGTCCTGAATTACAGCTAAGGGAGACAAGCAGGAGCCAGGCTGGAAGTTAAAATCCATTAATCAGCCCCTAATTCATTATTGTCAGTTGGGGCAGGGCAGGTGTTGTAACTAATTTTGCAACAATGAAAGCACTTAGCAAGTGCAAAAGATCACTAATCAGGGCGCACTAAGGAAGCAGGTGCCAGCTAAAAAAATATTCTGTGACACATTAATCAGCCCCAAATTAATTCAGGTCACTTGAGGCAGGGAAGGTGTGCTTTGCTTTGCCGAAAATAATGTACACTGGACAACCAGAGGGTGTGGTGATGAAACAGAGGGTGGCATGGGTGGGCCAGAGGGTGGCATGAGTAGTCAGAGAGTGGCAGTGGTGACAGAGAGTGGCAGTGATGAAGAAGAGTGTCCCAAACAGGCTGGACACGTAGAAACAACAAGTTCGCGAAACTTGCGACCCGACAGGTAAGTTCGCAATTTGCGAAAGTGTACAAAACCCTCGCGAACTGGCAGAAACACGGGCGAACACAAAAAAAAAAAAAATCCGCAAATTCGCGGGAATTCGCGGATTTTGCGGATTGCGAATCCGCAAATCCGCAAAATTCGCGAACGCGAGATCCGCAAAATTCGCTCATGCTTAAAACACACAGACACACACACAAAAACACACAAACACACACACTCATGCAGATTGTGTTCCTGCAGGGAGCTTGCTGTCAGGCTGTTTGAGGCCTAAGTACTTGCAGCCAGTTTTTACAGTCCGTCTTTGTTTACATCTTAGATGTACCCCAAAAGTGAGCTCATCCCCCAGCAAAACCATAAATATTATAGCAAGGCCAACTCTGAAGCAGTGTAGTCTTACAGGCTAAGGGAAAGATGGAAGCAGCGGGTCCCACAAATAAATGGTGGCACTGTGGCAGCCATTGTGTGCTCTTTAGTCAGATTAAAGTGCTTTAACATTAACATAATAGTGTTTAAGTGTATTTAGGTTCCGACAGGACAGGATGTGAGGCTGATGCCAGGCTTCCAGGAACAGAGTGCGTGTAACACAGTAACCCAGAAGTGGCAAGGCGTAGAAAATTGGTGACATGAAAATCTACTGCTTCTCCCTAGCCCACGCCATCTCAACCCCTTCATGGAATTCACACTGACTTCACCTCTGTACTGTATAACAGGAAACAGCCCACACACTTTCCATTTGAATCCCTGAGGTAGCCATAGTGATTTCTTCATGTTAGCTACTCAAACGCCATTGCCTAAAACTAACTCAGTAACCCCGAATGTCCAGACGGCCTGTTCCTGGCTCATTCATACCAGTTGTGATATACCCCCAAAATTCCTGTATGTGATCATTGAACAGGACACTTGATTTACGCAACACGACAGTCTGTGACGTTATGTGTCTGCCAAGTCACACACCCACATCTCCCCTGCCTTATATTGGTTACCTATTGGTTACAAGCTTCTTTGAATCACTCACTAAGCATACCTAGAATACAAACACTTTTCATCAGGAAAAAATAAACAAATACATTCAACAAAGGAACCGCCACTCAAAACTGGCATGCGCCTCAGAGTCCCACCATACATGAATAAAAACATGGCAAAATAAAGCGCAACACAATTTCCACAGTTGTATGATCAGCGTAATGTGAGGCGCGGAGGGAAGGAAGCAACACAGAGGGCGTGGGAGAGAAGCACTCTAACTGAGAGAAAGGGGAGAGTAACATGTAGCATGGGGGGGTGAAAGTAATAGGAGGGGAGTGGCACAATCGTAGTGGCTGGAGGTAGGGGAAGCATCAGGAGGGCGCGAGGGAAACGTAATGGGAGTCGTGGGTGGGACGAACCAACACGGGAAGGTGCGGCAATGGAAGCAATCTAATGGGGAGAGACTGAGAGAGAAACATGGAACGTCGAGGTGGTGGTGGAAGTAACTCAGAGGGCAGGGCGCAATCAAGGTGGAGTTGGGAGAAGCAACAGAAAGGCACAGGGAGGGTAGCGAGCGACATGGGAGGCGAGGGTGGGGGGATGCAACACAGAGTGCACCGGGAGGAGGCAAGTAAACCAGTAGGAAAAAAGAGCAATGTATAGTGTAGGAGGAAAAGTAAAAGTTGGAGCGAGCAATGAGAGCGGGCAGGGGAGAAGCAAACGGTCACGAGAGAGTGTAATACGGAGCACAGAAAGGGAGGAAAGAAGCACAATAGGGAGGCCCCTATACCACATAATAACACATTAAATATAGGCCTATTAGAACCAGCAAAATGTGCATGTAAACTGCATACTTATTAATGTGGAAAAACGCAAAGATCAGTGAAACGTCGTTTCTGCAGATTACTTCTGTGGAAATACAATGTCACTGCAGTTTCCTGATTACTCAAAAGTAAACCTCTAAATGAAAAGCTTAATGTCTAGGGAAAACATGCACTCTTGTGGTGTGCTAAGACATGAGTCATGACTTTTATGAGGTGGCTGCAGGAACTCACCTGACGGCGGCGCTAGGGTCCCGCTGCTGGGGGGCTGCTGTGCTGGCCCCCGCTGCTCAGCTCCCATTGCAGCTCTGTCCGCAGCTGGAGGTAGCCCCAGAGGGTGGCGAGGTGCAGCACCAGAGATAGCACCAGGAAGCCCTGCAGCAGCCAGCCGCACTCCCGCCAGGGGGCCCTAGGGGCCATGGGCATGGCACCGGGAAGCAGGGGGGGCTCTCTCCGGGATCTTCTTCAACCAGCAGCTACTGCCCCATGCCACTGAGCTGAGAGCCGGGCCGGTGGGGACCAGGGCTGGTGGAGACACTGCTGGGAGAGCCTGGGAGCCGGGACGCCAGCGGGTGGGAGAGACCTGTACCTTGACGGTCGGTGAGGCGGGAGTCATTCGATATCGAAGTCAGTCACAACATCACAGCGGCGGGCGTCCCGATGATTGGCCTGCACACGTGGACCACTGGACCAGCCAATCCTGGCGCCGCAGGCTAGGGGGGCACTATGACTGCTCGCCCGGTCGACCCTTTGCAACCCCGGGGGCTGCAGCCCGCCCCCTGGTGCTCTCTCTAAGGGGAACTTCAGCAGGGAAAGTATCTGCGCATGCGCGGGAAAGTTTCTGCCCTAAAATTCACTTGTGCAGTACTGCTGCAGCTGAGTGGACTGTCACTTAAGATGCAGTAGGCCCAGCCCCCTGCGCACTCCGGAAAAGCCGGGTCACGTGACGTGTCTCCCTGATTTCCTGGCCGGCGGGTAGCGCGATCATTCTATATTTTTATTTTTATTATAGTGACGACGATGTGGGTCCATGGGGCTTAGTGGGGCTATGCCCCTACGCCCCAATGGACGCACCGCGCCTGGGGAGGTGACCATCCAACACCCGGTCTTCAAGGGAGGAGGCGTCGGGAAACAATGTATCTTTGGGAATATGTGTCCGCAGTGCATGACTAATCTGAAGGTAGCACTAGTGTTCCCGGTCGTGAAGGTGGTACTGTTGCTGAAGAGATTAAAATGTAAGGACTGTGCCCCTTCCCCAGACATCTTTAATCTGTGTGATCCCAATGAGGTCCCATTTATCGAAGCCCTTAAATTTCCACAGACTGGTGGGTGGAGCTAGCCGGCAAGCGTGATGGCTGCTTAATCCCGCAGCTCCGCCGTGCATGAACCCAATCATCCTCATCTATCCTTATCAGCAACGTCCGCAGGCTGGCCCCGGCTCCCGCGACCTGCCCGGGGAGTAAGGAGTGGGCGGACGACCCGACGGAGGCGGGATAGCGGGACCGCGGTGGAGCGAAAGAGTGCGGCGCCTCCTGGGAGCAGGGCCGCGAGGCAGCGGACTGGATTACTGGAGTACCCGGGCGGCGTGATAGGACGTGCGGCTGTGGCCGCAGAGAAGGTACCGGCCCGGCCGCCCCTCCCCCCTCCTGAGAGCCGCGAGTTTGCTGACAGTGCGCCTGGAGTTGACGCCCCCCCCCCCGCACCCCCCAGCGGCTCCACACTGAGGAGCGAGACCTGGGGTGTTGTCCCCCCCCCTCCGAAGGCATTAATAAGAAGCAAAGAGGTGCTACAGCCCCCCCCCCTCGGGGGTCACGATGATGAGTGCCTGATTTGGTAGGACCCCGAGGGCGCCATAACGACGCACATTTGGGGATGAGAGAGCCCGGGTGCTACTACCCTGAAGAACTTGCGTGAGGCGCGGGACTACCCCCCACAAGATATTTGCGCCCTTTATACGCACGGAGCCTGCGGGGCCGGAGGAGTGGGGCGACTTGGAGGTGGCTACTGCAATCGCTCCTGAGGGGGAGAGCATCTACTGGTCCTCACTAGTTCGGCCTCTTGACGGACAAAGACCTTGAGTACTCCGACTCGCCCGCCAGAGGTGAAGCTGGCTTGATCCTTTCTCCGGAAGCCTACACCCTGATACCGACGGCCCGCAACATTGCAGATCCCCAGTCGAAGGGTGGTGCAAAGAGGAGCCCAGCCTGCAAATGCCTAAGCCTGGTGGAAATCCGACCTGAGGCTTACCCCGGCGTCCCTGAATTTTTGTGTGGTCTCTGGGAGCGAGTGGTGGCATAATGGGAAAGGGGGACAGGACCCAAAGTAAACTCCCCTTCTCGCAGAAGCGTCTAGTGCAGCAGAGCCCGGCTGCGGAGGGTGTCTCGACGGAGCACTCGGTGGAGGCTCCGAGCGTGGACACAGACCTAAAAACTATGCTTCTCTCCATGGAGCAGGGCATCCAGACCAGCATCTCGGCCTTGGGGTCCAAGATAGATGCGATGTCCTACAGAATGGATCGAATGGCGGAAAGGCTGGACAAGCATGCTGATAGGCACGATATGACCGAACGCAGAATGACGGAAGTGGAGGAGGCGCAAACCGATCTGGACACGGCGCAGAAAAAGATGGAATGGATGATGCGGACATTGCAAGATAAAACAGAGGATTTGGAAGCGCGTTCTCGGCGCTGCAACCTTCGCATCATGGGCCTTCCAGAGTCTACGGCGACGGGCCCTATGGAGCGCTTTGTGGAACAGCTTCTAGTGAAACTTTTAAGAGACAGAGTGTTCTCCAATATGTTCACTGTGGAGAGAGCACACAGATCGCTTGCGCCCAAGCCGCAGCCGGGCGCGCCTCCGCGCCCTGTCATAGCGAAACTTCTCAACTACAGGGACAGAGACACTGCTCTTCGCCGGCGCGCACGAAACAGAACCTGCAGTATGAGGGGTCGGCTATATCCCTGTACCCAGACTTTACAGCTAAAGTACAAGAGGAGCGGAAGCAGTTCATACCGCACAAGAAACGTCTGAGGGAGATGGGTCTGGACTACGCGCTGTTGTATCCGGCCAAACTGCGTGTCAACAAAGGAGGCCACTCTCATATTTTCATGGATCCCAAAGCGCTGCAACAAGCAATGAAGAGATGGTCGAGGGAAACAAAAGAGAACTCGGACAGGAACCATGAGGACGGCGAAGGCGACAGCCGCCTGGACGACCAGGATTGAATCTTTCTTGTTTGGGGCACCCTGCGACTCGCTTGGTGGATGACAAGCCGGATCCCGGACTATTCTCGTTGAGTCTGACTACAGGTGGGGTGAAGGAACACAGGATGCTATCTCTGAGGACTGCAAGCTGCACAGATAAGTGATGGGGGGGAGGCGGGTTGGGGGTAGGGGGGGCTGCCCTGGTTTTGAGTTCCACGCGACTCCAGTCCCGGCACCAGCAGGGGCATACTACATGGGACTTCTCCGTAGTCATCAAGGGTTAAAGGAACTGGACCTGGGACGTTTTGCTGGTCAAGGTCATGGGCATGTCCCACACGGGGGCGATAGGTCACTGGTTATTGTTATTTTGTAGTACGTTGCACTAACTAGGGTTCCTGTGCATGGCGGAAGCGGGTGGAAAGGCTGACATGAGTTCTGAGATATAGGTTGAGACTATGACACTTGGCTACCTAGCCCCCTCGCGTTTAGCATATTGGTTTGTTGGTTGACTTCAGTTGGGGTGGGGGCTCTGGGGAGTGGGGTGGGTGGAACACTGCCGGACCGGGTTGGGGTGGGTCTGCTGTGGGTGGGGGGTTGGAGGGTGATGTTTGGGGAGTTGCTGTTTTTGGGGGGGAGGGGCGGGAGGGAGGTTGGGGAGGAAAGGAGCTAAGTTTGGACTGTGCGCTGTACCCTCCGGATCATTTGAGAAATGTTGGTGTCATGGCAGCATTGTACGATTATACGGCCTCAGCTGGCTCCGATGGCTAGTGCCCGGGTGACGAACTTGAATAATCCTCCTGATTCCTTACGGGTGCTGACCTGGAATGTTAGGGGTCTCAATGACCACAGGAAGCTAAGGAAAGTACTCCGTTATCTACAGAGACACCACATCGATCTGGCGCTCATTCAGGAAACCCACTTACCGCTCACCAGTAAAATGCTACAGCACAGGGGCCTATTAGGTAATTCCACAGTAGCGGGCTACACTACACACTCTAGGGGTGTCTTAACATGGGTGAATCCACGCTCTAACTTGGCCCTACGACTGCTTAAGGCGGATCCCGAGGGCCGTTACCTAATCTCGAGGTGCGAGGGTAAGGGCCATGATCTAATTGTAGTGAATGTATACGGCCCGAACTCTGACTCCCCAGACTTCTACTCCCGGTTAGCATTGAGTTGTAGGACTTATGCATCAGCACACATGCTCTGGGGGGGTGATTTTAACCTAGTGTTAGACCCCGGGTTAGACAGGTCCTCTGGTCCAGTGCGCACACCGGCCGCAGCGGCTGTAACCCTACAAGCAGAGTTGTTGACATTAGATCTAGTGGATGTGTGGAGAAGCAGGAATGCCGGCAGGGGTGGGTTCACACACTACTCTTCCTTCCATGACATACATACTAGGATCGACTACTGGTTGGCCTCTCATTCCATCACTAGCCGGATTGTAGAATGCACTGTACTCACGCGAACACTGTCGGACCACTTGCCAATACTGTTGGTCCTGACGACGCCGAATCGCAGGATCCCCCCGTTCACCTGGCGCTTCCCGCCATATGCCCTATTGGATAATACCTTTAGAGGGGACCTTGCGGAGGAAATAGACCTCTTCTTTGAGAAGAACCTGGGCTCAGTGGATAACTTCCACACGATCTGGGAGGCATTCAAGGTCTTCATTTGTGGGGTAGCCATGTCCAAACACTCAAGTGTGCTGAAGGCGATACGTCAGCGACTC
The DNA here is from genome assembly GCF_964263255.1 of Lissotriton vulgaris. Taxonomy (NCBI): domain Eukaryota; kingdom Metazoa; phylum Chordata; class Amphibia; order Caudata; family Salamandridae; genus Lissotriton; species Lissotriton vulgaris. The sequence goes on from NW_028245172.1 coordinate 40,678, forward strand.
CGTACATTGGAGTCTCAACTGGCGGATCTGGAGTCGAAACTTTTGACTGACCCGGACCCCACAATGGCTGAACAGCTGAGATCCCTCATCTCGGAATTCAACGAAGAGGCGGACAGGGAGGTCTGTTATATGGGGAAATACGCCTCAGCGAGGACATACGGCGAGAGCAAGCGCCCGAGCTCGCTGCTAGCCAGAATAATGCGAGAAGATAAGCAAATCCCCAGACTGACGGAACTGGAAACCTCGGGAGGGAACATGGTCACGTCCGACGGAGACATTCTCTCTACCTTTCACGACTACTACTCTGACCTGTACACTACCAAAACGCGCGATCTGGAGGCGGACATGGACGAATACTTAGAGCATATTCAACTACCATTCTTAGCGCAGTCGGATAGGGAGTGTCTCGGGTCGCCTATACAGGCAGACGAGCTCTTGAAGGCCCTGGCTACCATGAGAGCACACAGTGCTCCCGGGATCGATGGCCTGACAGTCGCCTTCTATAAGGCCTTCAAGGACAAACTCATACCACACCTCTTGTCCCTGTTTGATGAGATATGCGAGGAAGGCAGCATGCCAGAAACGATGAGGGAGGCTCTCCTGGTTACCATACTGAAGCCGGGTAAACCCCCCGGTGTCTGCAGTTCGTACACCGATTTCACTCTTAAATGTCGACGCTAAACTTTATGCCAAGGTCCTGGCCGCCTGACTGTCCCTGATCGCGCCGGAGGTGGTTGCTCCGGAGCAGTCCGGTTTTGTACCGGGTCGGGACTTGTCTTATAATATTTGCACGGTGTTGGGTACCATGCAGCATGTGCGGCAGGATGCGAAGGCCGTAGCCATCTTCCTAGACATGGAAAAGGCGTTCGATTCTGTCGAATGGACATTCATGCTAAAGATATTGCGCCGTATGGGGCTGGGGGAGCAGTTTTTACAAATGATTGGCGCGCTGTACTGGAGGCCAGTGGTCAGGGTGCGTCTAGGAGACCAGGTCTCGGACCCCTTCCCAATTAGCAGAGGCACGAGGCAGGGCTGCCCCCTGTCCCCGTTGTTATACGCTCTCGTGGCGGAACCACTCGCGTGCGCGCTGCAAGAGTATCACTGGCACAGGGGGGTTCGTTTTCCGACCTACAAAATAGTCATTTCGACATATGCAGATGACACACTACTGTATGTCCGAAATCCGGAAGCCAACCTTTTGCCGGTTCTCCGAGAGGTGGTGCGCTTTGGAGCCCTCTCGGGCTGAGGTAATTGGAATTTTTATGGTCAATTGTGTCCCCTAGCGTAGACCCCAACGGCTCCATGTACGTGCTTCAAGTACATGTAATTTCCCTCCATGACCAGATATGAAGACGCAAATACATTTCCGTCCAACGTTAACATGTCCTCTTTCAGATCCACCATGAATGGGTCGATAATTCCGTTCCTAAGTATGCCGTGCCAACGTCTTTACATGGTGCACTTTCACGTTTTCCTGGCTCTGTTGAGTTAGGCCCTGATTTCTGTCATCGAACCCTTTCTGCCTTCTGCCTCAGAAAGCTACAGCCTGGATCTGCATCCATGACCCTTACCTTACTCCCTGCGCGGTGAGCGGTGCCCGGCTCGGCCTGCTTGCCTGCCAAGACAATTTAGCCTTCAAGTTATCTGCTCCGCTCCTCGAAAATACATTCCTGTCTAGTGATTTAGGTAAATATCTCCCCAGCTGCAGAGCAAAGGGCCCGGCCTTTCTGTCCCTGTGCACGAAATTCATTGCTCCCGTTACCATGGTAGGCCCATGGCCCCTCGCATTACACGTAGACACGTAGACACATATGCACGCACTAGCAGTCAGTATAGAATAGCCTCTACCCGACAGACCTTTCCTTCTAGATAAAACAGTTCTCCAAACACAAGATATCAGATATGATTTGGGTTTAGGTTGTTCTGACACGCCAGACTTCTGTCTCCCCTTATAGTGCTAAAATGTCAAGTCCCCTTCACCCTCCAGTTCCACGTCAAGCACACGTCATGTTGCCTGCGCGCGCATCCAGCCATATATTTCTGCTGACACTGCAGGATTCCTCTATGAATCCACCCACTTGTGACACTTTCATGTGACGTTTCTAGCACACACCTCCGTGTACGCCCTCGTGCACGCCTTTTGTTACGCACATGTGTTCTTATCTCGTTTCTTTCAGCTGTTACGCCTTCTCTATCCTTTACCATTGTATGCATTTACTATATATATTGTGCACTGTTAATAAAGCATTGTCTATCCCTTCCTGAACCTTCGTGGTAAAGGAACACGATACCATGGTTCGAACCATTCCATTACATGGAATAAAACCCTTATAAACTCAGACTCCACGGACTCTGCCTCTCATTTGATTGAGCTATTTTATTGAACTTGTACCGCATAGAAATTCAGTATACGGTAAATCTTTATTTACCACAGGGCCTGAAGGTTAACTGGGAGAAATCGGTGGCATTTCCCTTGACCGCAGTGATGGAACGCTTTGACATGGAATATCCGTTACGATGGTCGGTGGACCCGGTACGGTATCTCGGCATAATGATTCACACTGATTCAGAGGTACTTTTCAAGGAAAATTATGGGGTGGCCTTCAGTAAGTGTGAGGATGACGTGGACAGATGGTGCAAGCTCCCGCTTTCCCTGATGGGCCGAGTAGCCATCATGAAGATGGTAATTCTCCCGAGATTTTTATTCCTGTTCCACACCCTACCCATCATTCTATCGAAGGCCTTCTTTCGAAACCTAACGAAACTCATGATCCGTTTGGCTTGGGGGGGAAGACAACCGCGTGTCCGTTGGAGCATTCTTACACTCCCGTGTGAATTGGGTGGCCTGGGTGCGCCTGATCTGGAGAGGTATTATAGAGTGGCCCAGGCCGCGCACCTGCACACATGGATTCATGGTGATGAAAACATTCCGCATGTGCGGATGGAGAGACTTTTTGCGGAGCCACTTCCTCTTCCGGCCACGATCTGTACCCCGGTCGACCGTAGGGTGGGCGTTTTGGACTCGATCACGGCTACAAAACACGCCTGGAACGCCTTACTGCAGGCTAGGGAAGAAGTGCTGCTATACTCCCCTGCGATGGCGGTGGAGTGGCTGCAATGGCTGGCACCTGTCGGGGACAGGAACGTGCTCAGAGCGCTGCGTGAGCTAGGGCTTGAGTCAGCGGGAGATCTGTTTGAGGATGGTAGGGTCAAAACGTGGGACCAGGTCGCCCAGGGCGTTGAACGCCCGACTCTGTTACAGCGGTTCCAGTTCCACAGACTTAGAAATGCAATGAGAGACGCCCTTGGCCCAGATCTAGCTGAGCCACTGGACATCCCGGAACTTTCGTACGTCATAGCTACGGCGTCCCCACGGCATTTGACGACACATCTATACAAGAGCAGTGTATCATACAGAGCGCAGGAGCCTTCCAAGGCCCGCCTGGCTTGGCAAGCTGACCTCGAGATAGAACTAGATGATTCGATGTGGGCGTATTGCTGCGCCAACACCAGGAAGGTATCTCTAAATGGACGCCACAGACTAGTACACTTTATATTCCTGCAAAGAGTTTATTATACTCCGGAACGCCTGCACCGCTATGGCCTTAGGCAATCCCCTGAATGTGAGCGCTGCCACGCGCCGGTGGCGGACTTCCTACATATGGTGTGGGGCTGCCGCAAGATATATGAGTTCTGGGTGGCGGTTATTTCGGAATTAAGCGAGATACTCGATCATGAACTGCCGGTAGATCCGGCATTGGCTCTGCTGGGCTATTCGAAACCCCTGCCGGTAGCGTGTAGAAGGTTGGCGGATATGGGACTACTGTTGGCGAGACGTACGGTGGCGCAGTGCTGGATGAGGGGCCCGACCCCGACCAAACAACGTTGGGCCAGGGACATGGTATACTGCTGCACGCAGGCGGAACACTACAGCGAAGTCCTCCCGCCCACCAGTTGGCCATAAGAACTTCTGGGGCCTATATAACATCTTCAGGACCACCAGGGAGGACACAGGGGAAGCGCAGTGAGAAGAGGAGGAGGATACACAATAGACGACACCAACACGCCACCGTCGCAGGAGCTTAGACAAGGACGGGGGCACGGGGATAGGGGGGTCAGGGCGACGGCTGGGTGGAGTATTGAAGCCTGGCTGTCGGGGGGCGAGAGGCGGATGATGATACAGGGGATGGTCGCACATAGGGACAGGTAGACACACTCCCGGATCGCACAATGGGAGCCACACTGGGGACGAGAAAGGTGGACACCGACACACAGACTACAACTTAGCACATCCAGGAGCAGTCGGATCAGCGCACAGGCGGGACACTATGAGGGAGGGGGGTGGGGGGGAGTTCTATGGGAGTTTTCTACTTGTTCTGTATAGGGGGGTAGGTTCTTGGGGGAGGGGGAGGGGGGATAAAATACAAAAGGTACCTACATTCTCAGATTCACGGCATACGGACTACATATAATACCTTACATGAGCTTGGAGATACTCTCAGATACATAGTCGTAGTGTTGACAGAAGTTCATGGATGGGTGGCCCATGGTAAGGAGATGTAGCGCCGCCGTACCCCCGGGTTGACGGCATCGGGCTGTGTACTTCGCATGTACTGTTTATGGTCTATATGCATGAATACATCATTGTTGCATCGCCGGCCCGGAGGGTTGTAGGCGCAAAGCTGTGTATGACTTGGTCCACTTTAATAAAGGTGTTAAAAAAAAAAAAACCTTCCACAGACTGCCCAGTTTCTCTGAACTCCACAGCTGGGTGGCGAGTGTAAGCCTCCCCTCCCACTTCAGATATATGTTAGTCGCATGCCACACCTGAACAGCGTGTGCAGTGGGTCCTGCTAGGAGGAATCGAAAGGGCTTGGCATAGAGCGCTCTTGTGAAGTCACTCCCTGGCACTTGCCAGCAGTCCATGGCGTATCCTGGGTCCCCGGGGTGACAGTAAATAGCGTGATTCACCGCGGCTAACTGCGAGGCCCAATAATATTTACGTAGGTCTGGTAGACCTATCTCTCCGTCGTACCATGGAAGAGTAAGTTTAGTGAACGGGATACGGGGCTTTCCGTCCCACAATAGCTGTCTCTGTAGGGTCTCTATATCTTTAAAGTAGGAGGCTGGGACTGGGTCCCTTGCATTTTGGAGTGCATACAAAAACCGGGGAAGGGCCAGCATTTTAAAAAGCACCGCTTTACACAGAAGGGAGAGCGGCAGCGCCTTCCAGCGTGCCACATCTCCTCTTAGCTGAGTCAGTGGGGGCCCAAGTTTGTTGGCAAATCGTAGCTTCGGGTCAAGCGTTACATAAATGCTGAGGTATTTAAGCCCTACCGGCTCAATCTGTATCGGGCAAGAATGAAGAATTATCGGCGGGTCCCCCCTGAGTACAAAAAGAACAGATTTTGACCAATTAATTGCAAAGCCTGAATATCTCCCAAAAATCGCAAGCACATCTAGGAAACATATCAGCGATTCCCTCGGGTTAGTGAGATATAGCAGGATATCATCCTCATATGAAGAGGTCTTGTCCTCCCAGTCCAGCCTCCAGCGCAGGCCACGAATCAACCGGTCCCAACGAACCCAAGCCGCCAGAGGCTCCAGGGCCAGGGCAAATAGGAGCGGGGACAGGGGACAGCCCTGCCGAGGGGGAAGTCGGAGGATTTCCGATTGTTGACGTCGACTCTGGCCAGAGGGGCCGCATATAGGAGACGCACCCAAGTAATAAACTCAGACCCAAAACCCATCTTTTCCAACACCACAAATAAGTATTGCCATTCAATCCTATCAAAAGCCATAGTGGCATCTAAGGATACCAATACCGTCGGCTCCTGAATTGTGGGCGACCTGCCCAGCATCCCATGTAGGCGGCGCAAATTGAGAGCTGTATTGCTACGCGCCATGAAACCGGACAGATCCGCATTTATCAGGAAAGTTATAACTTTGACCAGCCTTGTCGCTAAAAGCTTCGCCAAAACCTTAGGTGCGACATTCAATAGAGAGATGGGCCTGTAAGACAAACAACTAGTTTTGGGTTTGCCTGCCTTATGTATGACTACAATATTGGCCACCCGCAGGTCGTACGCTGTCCCTTTTCTCTGCTCTCCTCATACATAGAGCGGAGAAATGGAGCGAGACGGTTGGCGACCAACTTATACAGTTCTATGGGAATTCTATTCGGACCCGTGGCCTTCCCTGATTGCACACCCCTTATGGCCTGCGCCACTTCGTCGTCCGTAAGTGGCAAGTCTAGATGTTTCCTATCATCTTCCGAGAGCTCGGGTAATTGGATGTCTCTGATCATTGCTCTATTCTCAGCCTCTGTATACCTCTCCTCAGAGGTGTATATCCCACTATAGTACTCTGCGAAACTATCTGCCACTGCCTGTGGGTCTGTAATTTTACAGGCGTCCTCCTTCAACAACTCTGGTACCAGCCGCAATGCCCACTCTCCCTTCTCAAGCCAGGCTATTAGCTTCCCCACTTTATCACAGTGCACATATACTCTACTCTGTGTCTCCTCATTCTGTGCTTTGGCCTTGTCCCTGGCAAGGCCTCTGAACTCATCCTGCCGCAGTTTTAATTGGAGTAGTCCCTCCAGTGTGGTTGCCTGGACCACCTCTCTCTCCAGTCTCAACACTTCCTCTTCCGCCTTTTCCAAGTCCACCAATCGTTCCTTCTTCTTCTTGGCTATCAGGGACAAGGCCTCCCCCCGGAACCACCGTTTTATATGCTTCCCACAGAGTCCGAGCCGAATCCACTGTTTCCTTGTTTTCCTGAAAATACCTGTCTGTGACCCTAATCAATTCCTTCTTAGTGGCGGGATCTTTCAGATGCCAAGCGCTAATGGGGGCAATTCTGCCTACATGAAAATAGTCTATCTCCAACTGGAGACAAACCGGCTCGTGGTCAGAGATGCCTCTCCCTAAATGCCACGCCTGAGCCGCTGTCACTAGCATGTAATCTATCCTAGACAGGCTGTGGTGTGCAGCAGAAACGTGTGTAGCCTATCCCATTCAGATTGCGTACCCGCCAACCATCCACCAACCCCGTAATCTCGAGAAAGTATAGGAGCCAGCTCTGTGCCGGCCGCAGCACCTGGGCGGGCTGTCGATCTACCTCACCGTCCATGTCTGCCCTCGATCCTGTGTTAAGCTGCTGGCATTGGCGCTTCTCTACTCCCCAAGGGAGGGGCCCCCGGATCACTTTGGACCTCAGACGTTTCTGCATCAGCACCTGCTGTGGCGCGGTAATTGCCCCTGGGTTGAAAGTCCTGCTGTGTCTGGGAGGAAGGGCCTGGTGGCTGCAGGGGCAAGGCGGGCTATACATGGAGACGCTGTGACGCGTGAGGGGTTCTGCTAGTACGTGCAGTGTGCTGGGTGCCCTAGCTCATAGGCCCTAACTCTTTTGACCAGCGGAAAGCTTCAAAAGGTTTCACCTCCACGGGGTAAGAGCAACCTGAAGCGACCATGGCCCCAGCGGCAACTCCTGGGCCTGACATTCGTGAAATGTTTGCGGATCTGAAACACTCCCTTTCCGCCATCGATGTGAAGATCGACTCAATGTCAGACCGCTTTAGTCAGACTCAAGGACAAGGTGTCGAACCACGATGAACGCCTCGCAGAAGTTGAACAGCGCACATCCACGCTGGAAGATGAAGGAGCGACGGCTCAAGGGAAGCTGCTCAGCATGGAGAAAGTGTTGGAGGTCATCAGAAATAAGAACAAGGACCTTGAAGCAAGGTCCCGTCGCAACAACCTGTGCATCCTCGGAATCCCAGAGGCTACTGCGATGACTAGAGTAGAGGACTTTGTCGAGGAAATGCTGCGTTCCCTCTTCAGTGATGCCCTGTCGACAATGTGTATTGTTGGGCGGGCTCATAGGTGCCTAGGCCAGCAGCCTCCCCTGGGTGCCCCAGCCCGTCCTATCATTGTGAGACTTTTGAACTATAGGGATCGGGATACTCTGCTGCCAAAGGCCCCTGACCTACAAGAACTTCGATTCCAGTGTAACTTGAGTTCCTTCTTCCCCGACTCTACCCTGTCTGTGTACAGGCTGCTCGCTGAGAATGTGTGCTGGTTAAATACATGCTGCAGTATACATTAAGTATTCACTGCTATATCCTGCTATATCCTGTGAAGCTTCACATCCTCTACTCTGGCAAGACATCCTTTTTCACCGATCCCAAGATTGCTGCCAAATTTGGATGCAGTCTCAAGCGTTCGAGATCAGAGGCCCCTGTGAATAGGGATCACGCGGCAGAAGACTCCCTTAACAAGAACAATTGAAGCAGCCTGTTTGTGTTCAGTAATACAAAGCTCTGCCGAAGAGAGTTTTGCACCGGTCTGTTCGATTGGCGCCCTGGACCCTTTGGAATCGGCAACTCTCTGAGCTCATGTGACTGCTGATGTTGAATTAGACCGCCGGACTGCCCCACTTAGTGGCCCCGGTGGGCATTGTTTGTCCAGCCACCCAACATTTAAACGTTGGGCTACGCCGAGCCCCCTGGCGCCACCCCCTGGGATGAGTCCCATGATGAAGTTTGTTGCGGACCTCTTCTGGTCTGATGTGGGTGGGGTAGACTCTCTACAGCCACATTGGGCTTCTGCAGTGGGTGGGGTGGGTTGTTGGACTAGTGGGTATGTTACCCAAGTTGGGAGCTCTCCTCTCTCTGTGCTTTCTCTTACTTCCTCTTTTGCCTTCCTCTTTCTGGCTCTGAGTCAGCAGTTCCGGGCTTCTGCCCCCCCATTTGATGCACACAATTGTATGAAATCACAGGAATGACTACAACTAATGACAAAGTACGCACGCTTACAGCTGTAACTTGGAATGTGAGAGGCCTGAACGATGGTAGAAAGATGGGATTAGTGGCAGCGCTTCCTAACCTGTATGGGGCGGACACTTGTTTTATTCAGGAGTTCCATCTGATCGGACCTTCTTGTTCACGCCTGCGAGCTGGATGGATGGGTGAAAAGTTCATAACGGGGTACTCCAACTATGCCAGGGGAACAACCATCATTCTTAGAAAGGGACTACCTTGGCACACACACACTGCTATCTGTGATCTCTATGTCGGTATGTTATAGTGGCGGGAGTTCTTGATGGTCGCCCAGTGAGACTCAAATTGATATATGTTCCCAATTCTGACGATCCCCAGTTTTTTTTGTGAGGTGTGGGCGTTGGTGGATTCCCTGGGCCCCGGGGCGTTGCTATGGGGGTGATTTTTTAATGTGGTCCTCAACTCCGACTCTGACAGGTCAAGTGGATCTCACCCTCGAGCTTCGGCGCAATTGCAGGCCCTTATGGAAGATCAGGGGTTGATGGATGTTTGGCACCGCAATCATCAATCTAGCCGAGAGGGGACTTGCGTTTCCTCTGCCGGCTTCTAGTGGTCTAGAATTGACTACTAGCTCATATCCCGAGACGCAGACACATGGTTGCGGCACTGCCCACACATTGCTCGAACCCGATCGGATCATGCCCCAGTACTATTAGAATTCACGCTAACTGATGCGCCAAATAGAGCCTTTAGCTGGAGACTCCCTGCCGGTGCCCTCCGGGACCAGGTGTTCCAGAAAGAAATGGGATCGGCCGTCCTGGATTACTTTGACACAGTTATCGGCTCAGTAGATTCCCCATCAACACTCTGGGAGGCATTTAAGGCTGTCATTAGGGGCCAGTGTATTGCTAAGCAATCTGGCATCCTACGCTCATTACGAAATGATTTACGGCAGCTAGAGACAGGGATTCGCTCGCTTGAATCAGAATTTTTCAGATCCAACCAGCTCACGACCTTCGGGAAGATCAAGACTAAGATAGCAGAATTCGAGGAGGCTGTGCATAGAGAAGTGCATTTCCTGGGTCGGGAGGCACGTGCTCGCCAGTACGAGGAGGGGGACTGGGCTGGTAAAACCCTTGCGAGTCTCCTTAAAAAGCCCTGGGCTACTGCTTATATCTGTGAGCTGTGCACGGACGAGGATTTGGTGGCGATCAGACAGGAGGCTCTCCAGGCCAAAAATACTCAATATTATTCTTCTCTGCATGCGGCGCGGCAAACGGAATCCCTTCCTGACCTACTCCCTTTTTTTGACTCCATCGAACTAGTGTAGCTTAACGATGCCCACCGGCGGTACCTAGATAAGTCATACGGTACAGTCTAAACATCGCATTTTTTTATCGACCTACAAGAATATCGAGTTGGAAATATCAGAGGCACAGAATATCGAAATCAAGAATATTGATGACCAGAATATCGACCTGAAGGTAAGAAATATCGTTTTTGTTAATATCGAAGTTATTAATGTCGATAGCAAAAATATTGATGTTACTAATATCGATATTAATATTAGAGCTATGTATTTTATTATGTATTTTATATTTTAGTTTTTATAATTTTTGTTAATTATTGTACTAGTTTTAAAATATATGTATTACATTTTTAGGAGTTAGTAAAAAAAAGGTAAGTTAATTATGCTTTTTAGTACCGTAGTGGGTTGTGGGTTTATAGGGGAATAGGGTGGGAAGTAATTTAATTAGAGTACATTGTTTAAATATTTTTTGGAATTATTAAATATTTGTAAGTAAATTTTGCATTTTAGTTCTGTAGCAGGTTGTGGGTTTACAGGAAAATAGGGTGGGAAGTAATTTAATTGTAACTAAGTAATTATTTAATTTTCGTTTATTGGTATTGATAATTAATTTTATGCTAAATAATGATTAATTGGTAATTAATTTTTATTAATTGGTAATAAATTTTTATTACCTGATTATTATTAATTGGTAATTAATTTTTATGAATTGATTAATTGGTAATTATATTAAGTGAATTAATTTATTATTGAAGTGTGTTGTGAGGTTATAGGGCAATTGGGTGGGAATTAATTTAATTGTAAATAAGTATTTATTTAGTATTGAGTATTGATAATTACATTATTGTTCATCAATTATTAGTTGGTAATAACGTTTTAATAATTAAAAAATGTAATTTAATTTATTGTTAATTCATTATTAATTGCTAAATGTTTTTTAATATTTTTTTGATATTGAATTTTTTATTCTATTTTATTATTATTTGGTAATAAATTTTTAATAGTTCTTATTTAATTGTATTTATTTTAATTGTTAAATAATTTTTAATTGATAATTATTTATTGGTATTGTCAATTAATTAATTTATTGTAATTCAATAATTAGATTATTATTTTTAACAAAAAATTATTTTAATTATTAGCAAGTTATCTTGACCCCTACGCTATCCAACACTTTCCCTACTGTTGCACTCCCTGGAGTTGGAATAGTAATGTTATCCCCTACACTATCCAACACTTTCCCTACTGTTGCACCCTCTGGGGTTGGAATACTAATTTTAACCCCTATGCTATCCAACACTTTCCCTACTGTTGCACCCTGTGGAGTTGGAATATCAATTTTTAACCCTATGCTATCCAACACTTTCCCTACTGTTGCACTCTCTGGAGTTGGAATAGTAATTTTAACCCCTACTCTATCCAACACTTTTCCTACGGTTGCACTCTCTGGAGTTGGAATAGTAATTTTAACCCCTAAGCTGTCCAACACTTTTCCTACTGTTGCACCCTCTGGAGTTGGAATAGTAATTTTAACCCCTACGCTATCCAACACTTTCCCTACAGTTGCACCTTCTGGAGGTGGAATAGTAATTTTAACCCCTACGCTATTCAACACTTTTCCTACTGTTGCACCCTTTGTAGTTGGAACAGTAATTTTAACCCCTACGCTATCCAACAATTTTCCTACTGTTGCACTCTCTGGAGTTGGAATAGTAATTTTAACCCCTACGCTAGCCAACACTTTCCCTACTGTTGCACCCTCTGGAGTTGGAATAGTAATTTTAACCCCTACGCTATCCAACACTTTCCCTACTGTTGCACCCTGTGGAGTTGGAATAGTAATTTTAACCCCTATGCTATCCAACACTTTTCCTACTGTTCCACCCTTTTGAGTTGAAATAGTAATTTTAACCCCTACGCTATCCAACACTGTTCCTACTGTTGCACCCTTTGGAGTTGGAATAGTAATTTTAACCCCTGCGCTATCCAACACTTTCCCTACTGTTGCACCCTGTGGAGTTGGAATATCAATTTTTAACCCTATGCTATCCAACACTTTCCCTACTGTTGCACTCTCTGGAGTTGGAATAGTAATTTTAACCCCTACTCTATCCAACACTTTTCCTACGGTTGCACTCTCTGGAGTTGGAATAGTAATTTTAACCCCTAAGCTGTCCAACACTTTTCCTACTGTTGCACCCTCTGGAGTTGGAATAGTAATTTTAACCCCTACGCTATCCAACACTTTCCCTACAGTTGCACCTTCTGGAGGTGGAATAGTAATTTTAACCCCTACGCTATTCAACACTTTTCCTACTGTTGCACCCTTTGTAGTTGGAATAGTAATTTTAACCCCTACGCTATCCAACACTTTCCCTACTGTTGCACCCTGTGGAGTTGGAATAGTAATTTTAACCCCTATGCTATCCAACACTTTTCCTACTGTTCCACCCTTTTGAGTTGAAATAGTAATTTTAACCCCTACGCTATCCAACACTGTTCCTACTGTTGCACCCTTTGGAGTTGGAATAGTAATTTTAACCCCTGCGCTATCCAACACTTTCCCTACTGTTGCACTCTCTGGAGTTGGAATATTCATTTTAAACCTAACACTATCCAACACTTTCCCTACTGTTGCACTCTCTGGAGTTGGAACAGTAATGTTTACCCCTACGCTACCTTTAGTTAATGAGTGTATAATTTATTTAAAATTATTTTTTATAATTTGCTATATATAGTTTTGATATTTTTATTTATAATATTGTTGTATGTGTATGTCTGTATTTATAATTTATAAAATGTTATTTAACAATTTATAAGTTATTGGAGTAATTAAGTGTAAATATTATTAAGTATATATATATTATATTTCATATGTATATGTTGATCTTTTTACATATGTATTACTTATAATTTTAAAAATATTTTAAGTATGTTTGTTTTAATTATATGTATTATTTATTTAATTTTACATTATTTTTAAACATTAAAAAAACAATATTTTTTACGATATTTTTTACAATATTTTTTTCGATATTTTTGTACTTACCTTAATGTAGATAGGACTTCGATATTCTAGACATCGATATTCCGCCTCCGATATTTTTGACGTCGATATTATTTACGTAAATTTTATGTCAGACATTCAAGCCATACACATGAAGGACCAGGTTTTAGAACCTAGCGGCGCCAGGGAAAACGCCCGATGCCTTCGAGTTCCCCTGCCTTGGCAAACAGAGACACAGGACGCTTCTTGATGACGTCAAAGACCAAAGTTTATTGGCTGCAACCAGGAACAGAGGTCTACGAAGCACAACACGGGTGGTTCGCTAGAGACTGCACAAATTCAATGAGCGGAGCATGGTCTTTTATGCCAAAAATCACATTCCAAAGTAGCATCAGTTACATACAAACTAACCAATCAGATCGTGACATTTCAAAAGTAGCGCATGATGACAATCCCATTTTCCGTTGTCCAGCCCACCAGAAATGACCAAGCAAATTCCAATATCCTGTTCGATCAGGCCGGACAAACCCATCATAAAACCTCAACCCAAATCAGTGATTATGTCGTAAAGGAAGGAGCAGAAACAGATTGGAAGCAAGATAGAAAGGTGGGTGCAGTGTACTGTAAACTTCGGCATGTCCTGCTCTTTGATCTTTATCTGACCCGCTGCTTAACAAGGAACTGGCTCAGCGAGGTCGACCTCGGGCAAGGGAGTCAGTTCGACCAGGTCATTCAGAAGTCAGCTAAGGCGTACGTGTCCCAAGGACTCGCTTGGCCGTAGTCACCGGCCTATGTGATGGCAACCACACAAAATGGCTGCCATACACAAAATGGAACCCGAAGGTTCAAACGAAATCCCTGAATACGTAGTGTTCTCATTGATCAATTAATGCGAAAACACTCGTACATGCCGCACTCGTGATTTGTGGTCCGCTGACACCAAAATCGCCTATTTCCGACAACCTTTATTGAACAGGTTCGGAACCTCCAAACCTCAGACCCTCAAACTACGGAACTACAGACCCTCCTTTTGCCCTTACATAGGCAATAAACCCAAACTCATGTTAGTCTGAATCTGGATCTATCATCATCAGATCATCGATGTGCTGCTGTAGCATCATCCTAGTACTTAGTAACTCTCTCTGGACAGGTCTCCTTGCACATGAAGTAGCACAGAGGCCACAAACAGCAGGGGCACACTGTATACAGAGACAGAACAGGAAAAGGATAGCTAAAACCATCCCAATGACCATCAGAATTTTCCATCCCCAATTGGATATCAATCCCCAGAAGCATCCCATCAACGACCAATCTCCTTTATCTATATGGACAGAATCGGAGATCTTATGTAGCTTGGAAATGGCCTGGAGGACTGACGGAGCGTTGTCTGGAATGAAAACGCAGCAGCTCGATTGAATCAGTTTACATACTCCACCTCGGTCTGCTAGTATGACATCAAGAGCAACTCTATTCTGAAGTGTCATAAGTCTATCCGACTGGAGCTCAGCAGTCAAGTTACTAAGGGCACCGGCAGTTTCGACTATGGTGGACTCAACCACTCTCGTCAACTGGCGAATGTTCCTGCTGTTTGCCATTGGTCCCCAGAATGGCAGAAAACCCTTAAAGAAATCTCCCAACTCTTGCCCTGCGGTATCTTCCTGACTGAAGACACCTCTAGCAACTCTCGTCTTATGGTAATCTGCTGCAGCTATAAAAGTGGGGGGCAACAGAAAGGAAACAAAACATGTGCCCGAAAAGTCAGGGGGCAACCATGTATATGCTTTGTCATAGCAAACAAAATAAGTACCCTTAGCGGCTAGAAATGCTGGGGTAGTCTGAGACGTAAATACATAGGTGTCAGTACAAACGCTCTTCCCTAGCTAAGCTTTCGGATGTTTGCCATTACCCTGCAGACAATAGCGACCCTGATGGGACACTATCCAAATCGGTGGAGAACTTTTCGCTCGCTGGTCAACACTCAGACTAACTCCATATCCAGTAACGTTCCAACCAATGTATGCTTGTGTCTCAGCTCTCGGAATAGTCTCATACGAACTAATTCCCCTAATCATATCAACTACACCCTTGACCAGAGCACTATTCTTCGGATTATCTTTCACTGAACGTTGGGGATAGACACTATGAGCGTAAATGAACAACGTTCTATATGCCCAAATAGAACCATTAAGGCTGAAAGGCAAAACCAAGTACGGAGTACCTTTATCGGTCGTATGGGGCATTAGACCACAGATCCAACAATTCATTGTGTTCATGACTAACTGGTGTTGGTGCAAAAGTTGAATAAAGGAATTATTGGCAAATTCCAGTCTTCTGACTACTTCATGTTCAGGCAAAGGGTGAAAAGAATGAGAAGAAATAGTAGGTGGAGGTGTAGGTTGCACAGTGGGAATAAACGTTACTTTAAAAGAGAATGTGACATAACCAATTAAAAATATCATCAAACTCAATAGCATAAATAAGCACAATATTAAAAATCTTTTCCATGTGATTAGTTCGTATATCTTATTCTTAAAATTCATTGTCTTTACGGGTCTCTCCAACTCGAAGAAATCCATCCTAACTAAATATGCTGCTTGCGGTGGTAGGGTGTTCTATGCTAAGGAATGCCTCTGTCAACCCAGGGCAACTCCCTTAGGCCAACCAGAACCTTCGACCTAGTGTCTCAGGCTTGCACTCCAAAGACTTGTCTACTGCGACCCTACAGCTGAACCCGGATGGCGGTTCGAAAAACAAAAATAAGTAGATCCTCGGAGGAGAGTTAACCTGTAAGCAGAAAAATCATAAAAACTTCATTTGTTTTTTATTTGTCCCACGACTCTTGGTCGCAAATTATAACGATCTTTCCCAGGTAACGTCTGTTCCTTGAATAGAAGCTCAGGCTCAGTAGTGTTCAATCGATTCAGAGGAGGCACAGCTTCTTGCAAAAGATCATCACTTTCTTTCTCAGAATTTGTTCCAATCAAACGGGCATCGCTGAATGGCAAAAAACGTGGCACAGTTTCTGTTTCAGAGTCTGGGAGTCCTTCCTGGACCCACCGGTCGTACGGTAAGGGCAATGGAGCCCGTTTGCAATGTACGCCGTGGATCCAGTGTTTCTTAACTTGCACTCGACCTGCAGAACGTGTAGACAGGAGAACTAGATGTGGTCCTGTCCAACGGGACTGATCGTTCTTGCTCCGCTGAAAATTCTTGATGAAAATCCAGTCACCTGGTTCAATGGCGTGACCTGGATCTTCAGAGGCCTGTGGCAGACTGTCGTAAACCTGTTGGTGTAAAACATGCAGTTTAGCCGTCAGTTCGTGCAAGTAATCAAGCAACCCAGGGTATTCGAGGTCACTGAACTTTGTTGGTCTTGGTACGCCCCAAATGTTCGCCGGACGACCAAACACAACCTCATACGGACTCAAACCCATTTGCGAATGCACAGTCATTCTTGTGGACAAGAGCGCTAAAGGCAAAGCATCTGGCCATTGCAAACCAGAGCTCGCTTGGATTATGGCCAACTTTAATTTCAAAGTGCCATTATAGCACTCGACTAAACCAACTGATTGGGGGTGATTTGCAGCGTGGAACTTCTGCCGGATACCTAATCCCTCGCATACTCTCTTCATCACTTGACCCACAAATTAACTCCCATTGTCACTCCAGATAATTCTCAGCAAACCAAATCTCGGGAAAAACTCTTTGATTAGGCCTTTCGCTGTAGACAAGGCAGTATTGTCCTTCTAAGGATAAGCTTCCACCCATCTAGAAAAGGAGCAAACAACCACCAAAACATATTTCAGGTTGTTGCACCTCTCCATGTGGATGAAATTGTATGACCCTGCTCTGACCCTCACAGCAGGCTCATAGAATAGCTACAAGTAGGTCACAAAGGTCCTGGAAAAAAAAATTGCACTGCAACAGAAAGCAAATTACAGATAAGGAAGCAGGTGCCAGACTGGAATTTTAAAACAGTGACACATTAATAAATCAACCCCAAATTAATTCATGTCAGTTGAAGCAGGGCAGGTGTGCTTGCTTTTTCCCCCCATAATCTACAGTGATGATGAACTAGAGGGTGGCATTGATGTACCAGAGGGTGGCATGGGTGAAACAGAGGGTGGCAGGGGTGAAACAGAGGGTGCTGGGAACCTGTGATGATGAACCAGATGTAGAAACAACATAATCGCGACCGTTGCGAGCCGACATGTAAGTTCGCAATTGCGAACTGGTACAAAACCCTCGCGAACTGGCAAAAATCCTTGCGAACACAAAAAAAAATCTGCAAATTTGCGAGAATTTGCGGATTTTGCGGATTGCGAGTTCGCAAATTCGCAAAATTCGCGAACGCCAGATTCGCAAAATTCGCCCATGCTTACTGATGTTGCATGTATATAATAAGCATATAGTATTATATACACGTGTACTTCTTTTTATCTCTATAGCACATCTTGGATTATAGTATTATTTACATGTATATTACTTTGTACCCCTATAACGTAGCTAAGATTAACTGATGGTGTATGTATATAATAAGTATTTGGTATTATTTGGATCCCTATAGCACATTTTGGATTAATTTCTATTGTATGTTTATAACTAGTGGCCTACTTATTTATTTATTTATCTATAATTTTCTTTTTGACATGCTCTTGGTCAGGGAAAGGGGGGCGGGGAGGGGGGGAATGCATTTATTATGTAAAAATTGTCAATAAAAAGAATAAAAAATAAAATAAAAATAGAGACTGAGGCTTATTCATTTCAAATTTCTCCATAGACTTTATATCCCGGTATGGATGTGCAGAGCGGGAATGAGCAGGGATGCGGCGCACCTGATGCCTCGTTCATGCACCTGGCTTGGGAATGTGTGAATGTAACGGAATATTGAAGCTGTGTCTTTGATGGATTGGATGAAATGTTAGAATGCAGTCTGGTGCGCTCTCCCAGCGAAGGTAAGGAGTTTGGCCCCGATGTTGCAGCTATTAGCCAAGAGACGTGTGGCTATCTGTTGGGGCAAGGCACATAGAGAAGTAGAAGAGGGTCAGAGGCCTAGGCTTAACGACTCCACAGGATATATAGCCCCAAATTAACGTCACAATAAACAAGAGATATCCTGCAGTCGACAATTAACAAGACAAAAAAGAGACCGTGCTAAACCATGTACTGATAGGCCAAAAATACGCAAAATTTGTGCGGATTCCCATCACTCACCGAGCCCGGTGACATGCTTCATCATCTGGGTCTCCTTTTAAGGGCTACAACTCCACCCTAATGATGGAGGAGCCCAAGGATGTTTTTTTGAGGTATGGTATCTTACAGATGTGAGCGAGTATAGCAGACAACAGGTATGGGAAATGAGTGCAGTGCAAAAAATATGTGGTGTGAGTTTAAAATTGAAGCAGAATCAGACTGTGATTTTATTCTTGTCTGACCCTGAACAAATATTCAAAACAGTGCAGGGACGGATTTCAACAAATAATCGTCCATTAACAAGAATAGGTCGACATGTTTCAGCACCTATAGGTAAAGAATTAACCTAGTGCTTTCATCAGGACCTCTTGGATATAAAATGCTACTGCAATAAAGTGATGTGATCAAAATAGTAAGTGAAAGGATACACTGCGAGCTTGATTTTTCACAGATTCCGTTCCTCGTGCCTCTTGGACAAATCTAAAAGAAATATAAGAGGTGCATATAAACAGTTTTGGAGCACAGTCTATAATTGTCTTGAACCAATACATGTAGCGTAAAATAGCCATCGGATGTGTGCAGAAAAATCTGCAACCCACTCCAATGAGTCTTTCCTCAAGAGATTGGAGGAAAAACCTCCCCCCACCTGGCAACAGCTCAGGACAGAAGGAGGCACCGCTCTAAAAGAGACAAAACAACCAATCCTACTTCAGTCTGGTGTATAGGCTCTTCTACGCGTTAAAAACACAAACCCAGTGCCCAATTGCAAAGTGAAACCCTACCCTTTCATTAACAAAAAGCCTCTCATTCCTAAAACAATGAATCGACCATTTCAAATAATATGGTCATGTATCATTCATGGTAAAACGATACTGTCAAACAGTCACAAGTTTCTCCTTGACAGGCATTAATAGTCACCTATTTAATAGTTGGAATACACATGGTTTGAAACATATAGATCTGTATACTCCATGGGTTGTCATGGTACTGGTATGACAAAAACACCAGGATCTCCTAAAGTCTATTGATATAAATCTCCAAATGCTATTCGATTATATATTTGTAATCGTTAATGAATATATAATATGAAACATATATGTTGCAATATAGTGATGCTCGCATGACGATATCACAATGCCATAAAACCCCTTGTTACCAAAATGGCCATGCGAGGCAAAACCCCTTTAGAGATATGTAAACGCGGGCTTTTCTACTCACCTAACCGTCGGTACCTCAGGCGTGCATCTCAGCCGTCGGGGAGGTACCGACCGGGGGTGACTCTGTTGTTTATAAGGAGCCTTGGATTATCACCGGCACTCCAAACTGCTTCCGCGTAAACTCGCCAATCTCGCCAGACTACGATCGTAGTCACATGAGATTGCGTTGAGAACTACAAAATCACCCCAAACTCAAGGGATTTGTAGTTTATTCGTATATTTCTCGCGTTGGATAAACTTTAATCAACCAATGGAAGCGACAACTGACCATAAATGTGTAACAGCGGCCACTCGTAGATAATTTATATTTTACGAAGCCGAATTATACCTTGTGTTCTACATTCTGGTAAAATAAGATCGCGCAGCTAATAAAAGCAAATGGGAGGCTAAGGAATGTGGTCTGACACGCAATGGACAAGACATACTAGCGCTTATTTTCCAGATATTTACAAATCCAGTACCAAGTCATGTGTGACCTATAGACTTGAACTAACTGGAAGATCATACATAGTTAATTCGAACAAGTGCTGTATACTAGAATAGTTGGGATGAATGTAAACTCATGGTTTCCCAACCCTTAATGGGGTGGCGATCCCAGTCAGATACAATACATCATGTATTATTGTCCTTGGTAAGATTGTGATTGAAATCATAAACCATGGAGTTACAGAGTCGACCATGGAATCACGTCATTTAATCCCAGTTGGTCACTTTTGAGTCTAAATATCCATTTCTGTTCTTTTAACAAGAGAAATCTGAGACATGTTGTGGGATGAATGGTTGTTCTAAAATGGCTTGGACCATTTTACTATACTCGCTCAGATCTGTAAGATACCATACCTCAAAAAAACATCCTTGGGCTCCTCCATCATTAGGGTGGAGTTGTAGCCCTTAAAAGGAGACCCAGATGATGAAGCATGTCACCGGGCTCGGTGAGTGATGGGAATCCGCACAAATTTTGCATATTTTTGGCCTATCGGTACATGGTTTAGCACCGTCTCTTTTTTGTCTTGTTAATTGTCGACTGCAGGATATCGCTTGTTTCTTGTATCTGTTGGGGCCACAGGTGCAGACCGCGTAGGGATGAATGGCTTAGGGATGCTGCTTTCTGCCATCACCAACTATCAGAGTTCTGGGAACTCATGCCGGTACAGGCCCGTCCCCACAACATTTTGGAACCACTACAAAGTTTTTTGCAAGCTCACTCGGATGATTGCACATGCACCCCAGAAGTGGAGGGATGAGCGGGTGTAATGACATGCGCACTGCCAGCAGGCCGCCGGCTCACGCGCTGGCGCAAACACCTCTCCAACTCAACCAGAGAACTAACCTTCCCTTCCCCCTCTCACTCCTCTCCAATTCTTCTTTCTTCTCCTCCTGTTGCATTCCATTTGAGATCCCTTTCTCTACTATATATCTACTCCTTTTCTTTCATGGCTAGCCTGCGCCTGCTGGCACCCAGACTGTTCCTCTCCTCTTCTTCTTTCTCCTCCTCCTGTTGCATTCCATTTGAGATCCCTTTGTCCACTATATATCTACTCCTTTTCTTTCGTGGCTAGCCAGCACCTGCTGGCACCCGGACTGTTACACAGACTGGCAAGCTCATATATTATCATGGGACTACAACTGTAACTTGCTATTCTTGCCTGGAGTATGATTACTGTGTAGCTGTATGTATGCATGTACAAACTTGTGCATTTATGTCTCTCCTAAGTCCACCCTTTCGGGGCAGTGGGCTGCAGCCTGTATCTGTTAAAAATCTATAAATAACATTTTTTTCAAAAAACATCTGGAGAAAGCAGTGGGGACTTAACTTTCGGGCGGTCGGGCCTGTGAAGCGCCACTGCTGCACATGAGGCCCCCAGGAACACACAAGGCTTAGTAAAGAAAGTAGATGAGCAGGCATGAAAATTACATGGGTGACTGCTAAGTGGGTGCTGGGGCCGGAGCCACGGGCCTGAAAAACCTGAGGAGCTGAGCTAACTCCCACAGTACACGGAGTCCATGGAGATTTGTCAGGGCCCAGTGGCTAGAGAGGGTCGACCGGGAGAGAAATGTGTTGATCTCTGTGAGATTGGGCTCGGAGCTGCCCTTCATCCTGCTGACAACATCCCTAGTGTGAACGTGGTTACTTGGAGATCAAACAATGGAGGTAGGAGCTCCTATGGTGCGGCTCTGGGGCTGGACAAATTAGTAATTCCCTGTGGATGCTGGTGGGGAGGACTGGATATGTTGTCACCCCCCTGAGGGGTAGGGGCCTGAGCTATGTCAAGCAGATCATATGGTTGCTGTGGCACACTACCTCTGTACAGGTATCGGGGAGACTCTTTTTTTAGGGTGCAACACTGTGCATACCAGGCCAGCTTACGATGGGAAAAGATAGGTCCCCGAGGGCAGTGGCCACTAACACTATCACCTAATACACAACCCCAAAACAGCCTGCATAGTGTGTGGTTCGACAAGAAGGGGTAGGGTCTGCCGCTGCTTCCCAGGAGCGCAAAAGGGAACCATCCTGAGCAGATCTACTAGCAGCCATACATGAGTCATGTACTGCTCTGGAGCTTAAGACTGAGACAGTATCCGTTGATGTTGATTTACTCAGAGTGGTTCTAAGCAAAGAAGCAGAAAAAGTGACCATGGCAGGAGGCAATACTGAAATGTTCCAGGGGGAGGTAGCGGCTCTTGAGCTGCAAATGGCCAGAATGACTACATTTATGGGTGACCTGGAGGATAAGGTGGAGGATGCAGAGGGCCGCTGCTGCTGCTGCAACATTCATATCCTGGGTTTCCTGGACCAAGTGGAGGGGACATCGACAGAAGGTTCCCTGGAGCACTGGGTCCAGCAGCAGTTGAAGACCCGGGGTCTCTCAGACATTTTTGTGATAGGACAAATGCATCGCACACTTGTGCCTCTGTCGCCTCTGGAAGCACCTCCTTGGGCCTTTATAGAAAAAATCGTGAACTACAAATATGGACTGCATCCTCCAAAGTGCAAGAGCAGTAAAAATCATTCTTGGAGGTAAGGCAGAAGCTGAGTAACATTAATCTTAAATACATGTCGTTTTATCCCTCCAAACTTAAGGTCCTGACTAATGGGAAAGCACACTTTTTTGAGTATGCCAAAGAGGTTTGGGACTGGTTGAAGAAGTGGGAAAAGTCCCTGCCAGAAACTTGGGGACCAGGGGTTGCCCTAGGACCCAACTGGAGCAGGGAGCTTGGAGGGGTCACTTTAGGAGGGACATATCAGGGGATGTGCAGAGAGTTACAATCCAGGAAGATCGTACAATGCAGGTGGATGAGTTGGGCCTTTGCAGCTGACAGAGACAGTCCAAAATACACCCCACCCGAGTTCCTGGTATCAGACACTCAGACTGCCCACGCCAACTTAATCCCTGACATGAAATTTATGGCTGAGTAATGTTACTGTCTAAGATACGTTCCGCCTCCCTGGTAGCTCTTGCACGGCACTGCGGAGTAGAGGGCGAAGTCAAGGGGAGAGGATTGGTGGGGATCTGAGCCCTAGGCCCTGATGGAGGAGTTGCCGATACAATGGAGCATCACCGGGAAATAGCATAGGTTGGACGCATACGCACGTACCCAAAATAGGCAGCACATGCACAGAGAGGGGGACAAATTGGGCAGGCTCTTGGCCTGGCTGCTGCATAGGGAAATAAATGTTCCTCCAGTACTCCATCTGAAGGATGAGGCGGACATGCCACCAGAGTGGGATAAATAATAGCAGAGGCGCTAGAGGCAGGCATTACACTGGAAGAGCTGTGGGCAGCTCTACAGATGCTGCCATAGGCAAAGGAACTGTATGGTGGGGGATGGCTTCCGCATTGAATTCCATCAAAAGTTTCCAGCGGCGCTGAGGCAGAAATTGTGCAAGGTGTTCTTGGGGGCTAGGGAGCTATAGCAGCTTCCACCCAGTATGAGGGAAGGACTCTTCTGTATGATACCCAAGCCAGGGGGAGATGGCTTGGATCCAACAGCATATTGTCCCATGATGATAATCAATTTTGATGTTAAGATCGTATATAAACTATTGGCCAACCAATTACATCCTGTGATGTGTGGTTTGGTTCACCCTGATCAGTGTGGCTTCCTGCCGGGCCTCAGCATGAACTTGAATTTGAGGAAGTTGACGCACGTTCTGCATGAGGTGGAAGGCGCCGTTAAAGAAATGGCGGTGGATTCCATTGTTATGGAAAAGGCATTCGATACAGTGGATTGGGTGCACCTCTTGGGAGTCATGAAAGCTATGGGTTTCGGACCATGCTTCTGAGCCTGGATACAACTGCTTTATACTGATCCAGGTGCAAGGGTCAGTGGGGCATTGAGTGGAGAACTAGACAGGGACCCCGTTGTCACCCCCACTATTTGCCTTGGCGATGGAGCCATTGCTCATTCTGGTCAAGTGGGTCATGCATAATTGGGGACTTGAGCTAGGGCGGAGTCTGCATGTGATCTTCCTTTATGCTCACGATGCACTGATTTATCTGCCAGTCCGGGATATTCCTTACCTATATTGTTGCGGCTTTTGGAGGAGTTTGGTGAGGTATCTGGTCTGAGACTTAATTTTGCAAAGTCACTGCTGCTCCCGTTGGCGGCCCTGGTGGGAGTCCCTTCGGAGCAGCTCCCGGACTTGGGGTTGCATTGGCAACTGGGCTGGTTCTGATATCTTGGAGTGATTGTGGCACACACGGATGAAGAAAAATTACAGCATTATGTTGAGAGCATATTTGCTTCCCTGCAGGGATTGGTGCGGTTCTGGAACACTCCGTCGTCGTCACTCATGGGTAGAATTGCTGTGGCTAAGATGGTGCTACTGCCACAGTGTTTTTACACCATTCAGAACCCACTGGGCCCTCTGGGCCCTCTGCGGGCTGAATGAAGTGAACACCCGTCTCACTTCATTCCTATGGCTAGGGAAGAGGAGTAGGGTGGCTAGAACAATGTTAATGTGTTAATGAGGAGACATCTGGATGGGGGGCTTGGAGCCCCAAATCTGGAATTTTATTATTTAGAGTCCCATCTATAGCACGCAGCCCGGTGGCTGGTTGGCCTCCCCAGTCGGTTCAGACGCCGGCTAAGGAGTACCGACGGTCAGAGCGGTGCTTCACCCTGCTCCTGAGCCACTGCCAGGTGGGGTGAGGTCTTCATATCTTACAGACTATGTGAACAACACTAGCTGTAAGCTTACGACAAGACATTGCACTTTGGAAACTGCAGGTGACTTTTGCACTTGTTTGTTTTACACTGTTTCGTAGTTGTCACTTTTTATTTTATTTATTTCACATCTTGCAGTAGCATTCTTTTTGTTATATGGTCCTGATGAAAGCAAAGATGAATATGTCCTAAATTGCTGAAACATGTCGACCTAGTTCCACCTTTAGACAGCCCAATCTTTCTAACTGTCTTTGACAAAAATTTTAATCTTGGTCAAGCGAGCATCATTTGAATAAAGTTGGTTCTATGCTCCCTTATCCAATAACACATTGTTTATGTTTTTTTTCACGTTTATTGCACTGCACTCCCTAGTCACACCACGCCTTACCACTCACTAGGTTTCACAGAGTGGTAGACCATACTGTTGTTGGTACAGCGAAGGTGACCTATTTACCATCTGGTCTCCTTACGTCTGTGACAATACATACTCACACGGATGGTCTGGATAAATCCCAAATGATGAAGGGCGGATCCAAGTGGTGATTGATGGGTAATTTTCTCCATCCATTGAGATGTCATTGCATACCACGCTTCTGTTCAGTCAGTTTAAGGGTGTTGTATAGTTGGTCTGGTATCTGCCATTTGTAAACCCTTCCCCTTTCTAGACCCACTAATTGGTAGAAGGACCTTATGGCAGGTATGGTGGAGGACGGTTGGCTCCCGGAGATGCTGATGGTGGGCATGGGTGTACCAAGTGGAGCTCCCTACATTGGGCATTAGACCGCCGCATTTTGGCAGAGGGTGGTTATGGTAGTGATTAAGAGGGCTCCATTACACAGGGAGGCCCCGCTCTGGGTGCTTTCCCCATTTCGTCAGGTGGAGAGGGCCATGTTGTTTAAGGCATGGCATGACAAAGGCTGCAGTTTGGGGGATTTGTATTCCAATTAAACTTTCATTCCCTTTGAGGATGCACAACAGCAATTTGACCGTCTACAGGGCAGTTTTTGCAGTATGCAGGCGTGGTTGAGATAGATACACAAATTTGGGTTTTCTTCCCAGCCACGCCACCAGACTATGCAGTGTTGTGAGCGCTGCTGACAACAGGCTCGAGCACCACCTGGTCTCCCAAATTTATAAAGCGATTCAAGCTGACGGCATACATGGGCAACTTTTGGTAAGGCAGGCTTGAGAGGTGGACCTGTGTACCCCACTGTCGGATGAGGAGTGGGCTAGGATCAGTGTATTGCTGAAATCAGTGTCTCTTCTTGCATATAAACAATCTTAAATGGCAATTTGTAACTTGGAATTTCTAACTTATATGTGTGCTGCATTGTGCAGCACAAGTAAAAGTTGCAATTCGTCATTTTTAAAATGATTAATTATGTGCAGGAAACACCTTACTGTACATAAACAATCATGCATGGTGTTTGGCTGTTTATATGTGTGCTGCATTGTGCAGCACACATAAAAGCAACAAAAACTAGGAGATATAAAGCATTTCCCTGGTCTTTATTTTGGTACTGCCTCCTATTTACGCCACCCTTGTAAATTTTGGTCAGCATCAAAATCAATCGGTGTTGCGGCGAAACACCCTCAGCAACACCCATTGCCCACCCCTTTCACGCTAAGTATAATGTAAAATACATTAAAATGATGGCATAACTATTAAATCATAAAGTTAAACATACAAAATAGACTACAAAAAGTCACTTCTCTCAAATATCAATATAAAATACTCAAAGGAAACATATAACACAAATACAAACATTATATAGATATTTTAAAACTTAATATCAAAAACATATCTAAAAATACTAAAAGAAATACAAAAAATGTAAAACATTTGAATAATAAAATATATAAAAAATAATAATTAATACAAGTATATGTGAAATACTAACAAAATACATTTTAATAAAAATACAATTTAAATACAATTTAAAGTTAAATACATAATTACAATGCTAACTTCAATTTAACATTTTTTTTTAAAATACACTAATATAACACTATGCAAACAAAATATGTAAAAGCACATAAATAAAGGAAAATAAAATGTACTATTTGCACTCTAACCTAAGTAAATGGGGAATGTATTTCACAATGGAGGGGGTCTGATGTACTATTCTCACTCCAATGTAGACAAAGTAGGGAAAGTCTTTAATTTTGGAGGGATCAGATTAACTATACCAAGTCCAACCCAAGCAACACTAGAGAATGTGTTGGACTTTGAAGGGGTCAGATTTACTCCCACTCTAGCATAAGCAAAAGGGAAAGTGTTGGATATTAGAGGGGTCAGCTTTGCTAGTCTCATTTTCCACTCAAACGTAAGCATCAGCAGTGAAAGTTTTTGTCTCTGGAAGGGCCAGATTTGCTGTTCCAACTCTGATATAAACAAAAGTAGGGAACATGTTGGACTTTAAAGAAGTCAAATTTACTGTTCCCACACCAAACAAAGCAACAGTAGGCAATTGTAAGGAAAGTATTGGACTTTGGAGCAGTCAAATTTACTATTCTCACTACAACATAATCAACAGCAGAAAATGTGTTGGGATTTGGAGAGGTTATAAAGAAAGGTTTGGACTTTGGGGAATCAGATTTATTATTCCGACTCCAATCTGGGTAGAAGCGAAGAACATATTGTACGTTGGATCGATCAGATTTACTATTCCTACTCCAAACTGAGCAACATTGGTGGAACAAAGCTACTCCAAAGTTCTGTAGATCTGTCTTCTCATTGTCACTTAATGCTTCATACAGAGTATAAAAGTACCTGGTGAACGTCTATGCATTTGGCACATTCCCCTTGATCAGAGCCCTCTTTCCATCTTGTATGGAACTCACTTGTTAAGACTTGTCCTATTGGCAAAGGCATGCACTCAGTTTTCCTGCCTTGTTTCCTATTTCCTTTTTCATTTAGTCCCTTTTGGATGGTGAAATATTGGGTTAGTGCAGCACCCTCATCCAATGCCTGGCACTCTATGGTTTTCACTTGCAGACTGTGAAGTATTGCAGGAATTTTATTTAAGAATGTGCCTTTTCTAAAAACAGGATTTCCCTCTCAGTCACTGCAGCCTCACTCTACTTTTCCCTCCTCTTAGTAGTGACCATGGAAATCACGCAGCCTCTAATGACTTCCTTGTGTTCTTCCCACAACACTGCCTCTGAGTCGACTGGCCCCATGTTTTTCTGAAGCAAGTTGTCCATAGCTCCTTCGAGCCTATAGGTCACTGTTTTATCCTTCAAGTCCCATGAATCTAATTTATGCCCTAAAGCTGTACTTCGGTGCCTCGAATAAAATTTCTCACAGACGAAGGAGTAGTCAACGGCACCTCATGCCAAAAGTCCAAGTTCATTGAATCTATGTGTTCTGGGCTGTGAAACAAGCAGATAAACAATTTCAGAAAATGATATATGAGTCCCAAAGTAGTAAGTTTATCTTCTGCCAGTGAGATGTGCCTCACTCCAAAAAAATCACAAAGCCCAAATGTCAATACAAATTTACTCACTCTCATGTCCCCTTTGAGTGCTTCCCCTCTCTTCCCAGTTCTGGCTTTGCTATTATCAGTTATTAACTTCAAGTCTCCCCCCACTCCAATAATTGTGGCTCCACTCTCTCCAGGATTTGCAGCAACATGGTGTCAATATGCTCAAGGGTAGGTATGTGCATCAGGAGCAAATGCGCAAACATCAATGTGATACGTTGCCCACTCCAAACTCATGTTACCAATACATAGCAGCCTTGATCGTCAGCCATTGTCCATACCAGGATGGAAGGACCTGATCTGTTCACCAGGATAGCCACTCCCCTTGATCCAGCAGTATACCCCATTTGTAACACAAACTTATTGTGTTCCTTCCTCAATAATATAAAATTGCAACCCTTCAGGTGGGTCTTCTGTAGGAGGGCCAAAATCCATTTTATGCCTCAATATAATGCCAAAGAGGAGCACACACGTTATCTTATCAGCTCCACATTCCATGAATCTATCACAAGAGTCTCTAACCTGTTCTCACCTCAAATCATCCGATGCAAGTCTAAATCTGCCCTCGTCCCTAAACCATCCGAAGTAAGATTCACACTCCAGCCCCAGCGACTTGCAGCCTCACCTGAACATGTGGCAGGCAAATAACCAACTTAAGAACTTTCCAATAAATCTCACACCACACCCTTCTCTGCCACGTTGTGGGTTTAAAACTGCCCTATTTTCCCAATTCAAGGTGTGCCTGTCACCAAACTGGTCCATAGCACTATGGAGAACACCTCTACTACAGATGTTGCTAAATGGGGTGAGCAGAGGAAAAGGCCTCTCACCCCTGAAAACCTAGTAACTCCTGAATCTACACCATGGTCTCAAGCAATAGATTAATCCATATCTCAATGTGGTGTTGCATATTTATCAAGATGCAGCCTAACACTCCTTAAAAGGACCGCCTGAGGATGAAAAGTAAGAAAATAATGCAACATTAAATGTACAGTCCATCAGTGAGGGTGGGTGAAGGGCAAAAATATGAGCCACAGCCTCAGTCTTAAACCACATCATCAAGGGCATCTACCTCCTTAGTCTGGTCATCGCCATCAGTGGCCTGCTCTAAAACATTAGGGGACAGCACAGCATAGGCAGTCATCTGTGTTGTTCCATTACAACCCCCAGACTTTCTACTGTATGTTTTGCCATCTTCCAGTGCAGGCTTTCTGGTGCTTGTTACCGTATCAAGTCTACAGCCAGGCCTACAGCCTAATCCCAGACATCAGTCGAGGAGACAAAGTGCCAGTGTCTCCCATCCAGCATAACCCTCAACCATGCCCGGAACAGCATTATATATTTCATATTTATATTCAAGAGCTCTCGCTTAATACATCAAAGGGTCTCTGCTGATTCTGCACTGCCTGATTGAAATCATGGAAGAAAAGGATGTAGAGGGAATAGACTTTTAAGGGTTCTGCACCTACGCTGCATAAAGAATAACATTTCTATTTCTGAAATTGAATAATTGAGCAGGTATCAGTGTGAGATCAGTGTCAGGTCTAGGTGGAGGCACTTTGGCCTATGCACCCTCTCAACTGAAAACAAACATGCAACGAACCCTAGGTTAAAGCAGTTTCATGATCAGGCATGTAGGAGAGTAGGGTCTGCAATCCTATGATCACCCCAGATTTTTGCTTTTTGTTTCACTGGTTTACGACTTCCCTGGCTGTGGGCCTGCTAATCAGACCCCCAGCCTAGCTGTTCTCTCACTAAATTGACACGTGTACCAATTGGTACTGGGCCACCTTATCAGACCCTGTAACTCAGGGCATAGGTGTACCCAGGGCCTACCAGGGGCTGCAGCATGTATTATGCCACCCCTGGCTGGCCATCTAAATCTGACACAACTGGCTGCACGACAGCTGGGGCAAGGTGGTGTAATCACCCTTTGCTTTAGATATAGTATACCTATATCTAACCCAAAAATGGACACATGTATTCCTATCAGTCACTCCTATGTCAGGCCTTAACAATCCTGAAGGCAGAGTGCTTGGAATCATGTGAGATGGTGCTCTGGCTGTTCCATGATAACGCATGCCATGTACTCTTAAGTGCATTATATTCCTCGCGGTTATATGCCAACTCTGGTATCGCTTTATCAAAACATGTCTAGTAAGGTGTCATACGAATTGGAATACTAACCCCTCACCAATTCTGGCGACGGGGTTAGCATTCCACCCTTCTAGAGGGACACGACATGTGTGTAACTGTGAACCCCGGTTAAAGTTAACTCGAGCCTCAGCATCACAAAATGGATGCTGCTACCACAGACACAAGTCTGACCTCCTGCTGCTGGGAGTCCTTCCAGCGAGGAGAGCTTGGACAAAGGGTTTCCTGTCAGGGTCGGTGCTAGCACCATCCCAGACAGGGTTTTGTGTATCCTGGGTAGGCAGGGCTGAATAGGAAGGTGACTGCGGTGCTCACTATGCATAGGCCGGCTTGAACCAGTTCCAGGGGCACACCAGCCCCTGAGCTGGGGAAAGTCCGGCATGGGAGAGGGGTGTAACCACCCCCCTTCCTGGTCCCACCCATGGGCAGGACCTAAACGCGTACCAGCCCCTTTCTTTAGAATAAAGGTAGGAGCGGGGACCCTTCCAAATTAGATCATCTTTGAATCCTGAAACTACTTTCTACGAAAGGACCTCAAGACATCTTCCTAAGATTTCTCCCTTGTGACTAAGGAGTAGTCACCCTGCAGCAGCAGGCACCAACTAAGTCTTTTGCGTTTTGCTGAAACGTCCTTCCTCCGGAACCAGACTGACCCAGCACAACGAGACCCGGATCCCCTGCCCTCTCTGACCTCAACCTGCCTCTACAGCACAGCTGAGAACCATAGGTGCGACGAGACCAGAGTACCCGGCGATCATCAGAACCAGCACGACACTGAACCAGCACGACCACCGAGGGACCCTCGAGTGGGTGCACTGGAGTAAGAGAAGCCCCAACCCCAAGCAGCACGATCTCCAAGGACCAGCCCCCCAGCATCTACCAGATCTGCGTGGGGCCCTTTTGCTCCTGGGTTGCTGCTCCGTTGTCCGGTCACTTGCCCGTTGGCTAGTGACCCTCCAGACAACGACCTACGTTGTTTTCACCACTGGTCTAGCTCCCCTAGACTGGCCCTAGTCTCCTCCTGAAGGGGACCCTCCTCGGACCCTCCTGGTCCACTCAAGACGCCATTTTGTGTCGCCACGTGGCCTTGCCGTAGCCAAGGCTTGTTGCCTCCTTCACCGGATCCAGCATCGCCAGCAGCAGACATCCGACGTGGGACAGCTCGCAGACCTCCAGCCTGGTCGACATCAGCGCCCCTGGTCCGTGCAGCAGCAGAATCCAGTGTCACCTCTTCGCCTGGCTGAGTGACCTCGTCCGGTGCCATCCTGGTGCCCACCTAATCACTGGCTAGTGATTCAGAACTTGGTCCCCTCTGCTTACAGGTACTCTTCTTCAGCTGATCCCGTCCTTGGATCAGCCTGGAACATCTTCACTGGTCGCCTGCCAGCAACTTCCACTTCAGGCTCCTGGTTCGTCAACGAGGATTCCCGACGACACTTGAACCCTATGCAGCCGCAGCCCCTGGGCTAGGTAAACCAAGTACCACGGTGCTCCAGCGTAGATCCACTCTCTAAGTGTCTAGATCCACTTTCGTTTTTGACCTACCTAGTCGGGTTCGCCCGAGAACACTAACTTTTGCATTTACTAGTATCCATAGACTTTGTCCCGCATTACGCGTGAGAGTTCCCACTCTGCACACGACGTCCCTAGGCCTCCTGCTTCTAATCTAAGGGTTCAGCATTGTAGGCCTAGCGTTTCTAAAGTCTATGAGAGTAGTACTTACCTGCTAGTAATTTCGCATTCCACTTTTAGAGTATATGGTTTTTCGTGCCCCTCGGGCATTTGTGTAAATTGTGCGACTTTCAGTATTTCTTTAAGAGCTTTGTATTGTGCTTAGCGCCCTGTCCTCATAAAGAGTCCAGGGCTGTTGTGTTATAATAAATATCCTTTTATTTTCATAACAACTTGTGTGGTGTCCTTTCACTTGGTGTTCAAGGGGTATATGTGATGGTATAACAGCTGGCTTAACACGCCCTCTAGAGTTTAGCCTAAAGACTGCTCTTGTCCATGCTACTAGGATAGCTGGTCTATAAGGTTGACTTACAACCAATCATCAATAAGGGTCGTTTGGACTGATACATAGTGATCACTAGAATAGTGAGCACTGCATATCAGGCCAACTTCTCACAAGGCATACAACGTACCGATCCACAGACTCAGTCCCTCCACTCTCTCTGAAACTGCCATAATCAAGATATTATTTCTGGAGGAGCAACCATCCACGCACTCAGTCTTCGCTGACAGTTATCTTATTTTCATGGGCGGTTTTAATTGCAGGCTGTGAAGTAAAGCACAGTCTTTGTCCAACACGTGTCACTTTTCTAAAACCAGGATTCCCCTCTCAATTGCTGCGGCCTTTCATCCTACGAACATCAGGGAAGTGATCAGCAACCATCTTCTCTATCACTCCCACTTTTTCAGACATCTTCCACGGATCAGTGTGGATGAGGTTAACCTCAACAGCAACCAGGTTTACCTTCTGCTCCAGTACCATTCTTGAGGTCTTTCACTGCCTTTAAACAACCTTCTTTAGGGCACTGGGATCAGCTGGTGTATTATACCATGTCCTTTGACCCATTGTAGAGGTGTTCTGCCTCACCTGTGATTGCTTCCTCGTGAAGGAGTATTTTTCAACCCAGTCCTACTGCAAGAACTCCACCAACTTTCACTGCCTATGTCTCCAAGAAAGATTTTGCTTCGCTGTGAGGGCTCCTTGCTAGACCTGTCAGCTTTATGGTGGTCTTCCCCCAAACATTTTGCTTTCCGCCTCTTATTTTTGCTAATCTCATTTTTGCTGACCTTGGGACTCTGCACACTTTACTACTTCTAACCAGTGCTAAAATGCATGTGCCCACTCCTTAAAACATGATAACATTGACTTATCCCCCAAGTGGCATATTTAATTTACTTATAAGTCCCTAGTAAAGCAGTACTACATGTAACCCGGGCCTGTAAATTAAATGCTATTAGTGGGCCTGCAGCACTGATTGTGTCACTGGCTTAAGTAGTCCTTTTAAACATGGCTCTGGCCTGCCATTGCAGACTGTTTGAGTGCAGTTTTAAACTGCCATTTCAACCTGGTGAAATAAATATTTTGCAATACACAAACCTTCCTTTTTAATAAATATACATCACCTCTAGGGTAGGCTCTTTGCAGGCCATAAGGCAGGGTGCAGTATATTCAAAACGTTGGAAATGTACCTTTATGTTTTACATCTCCTGGTAGTGGAAAACACTTGAATTTGTTTTTAACTACTTCAATGCCTCCCTCTCCCTTAGACTAACATTGGTGTTACCATATTACATTTAATAAGTAATCATTTCCAAATTGGAGGAGGTAACCAGTTCATGTTTGGTGTCTTTGGAATTTTATGAAAAATCCTCTCTCATGGTGAAGTCAGACTAACCTTTGCAATTTTGAAAATGCCACTTTTAGAAAGTTAGACAATCAAAGGGGTCAGGCCCAAAAGACAGGACCCAGGTAGGGCCAATTATCAATATACAAAATGAAAGGGGGAAACCTGGTGTCCTACTTACTTCTGACTTGATTCATTACAGCAACCACACGATATTCATTTAGTGATTGGGTTATTTATTAACCGTTTTTTTCAAGAACTCACATCCTTATAGAAAAACACATATAAAGTAACATATACAGGTATGACAATTTACACAACGTTTAGAACATTCATCACATTTTACACTGACATTAGTTTGACATCATGAACATAAATATAACACAAGACCAATGTATCATTAACCTTATGGACATAAATATAACACAAAACCAATGTATCACATATATTTCCAAAAAAGAAGACACCACTGTATTTTCTTTGGTGTTCCTACTACAATTCAGTCCATTATTTCCTGAATTATGCGTGCATCCATATCAATATTTGCCATCTCAATTTTGCATAGCCGATGCGTTTTAAGCCACACAGATTTTTCAGTGGGCTCTCATCAGGGCTTCTTAATAATAACACATTGGGGAAATCTGCTGTTTTTGTCCAAAACCAATTCTGAATGAACAAGCAGCTCTCTGTATTTTGCAGCGGATAAACTGTTGTCAATCCTTAAATCATTAATTGTGGGATGACGAGGCGGCTGATTCATAGGACTCCCATTGATGTAAACCTAAATCTTGTTACTCATTTTGCGCGAAGCGTATAATGACGCCTTTCCATGGTTCTCCGCTTTTTCAATAAATGTCACGTTTCTTTCGTAACCAGCCAAACTTGTTCCTCGATCCCGCACTGCCGCCACTGCTGTAATAATCGAGCATAGAAGTAAGTAGGACTTTTAGAAAGTTGGCATTTCCTGCATTAGCAATTTAGAGCCTGTAGCTTGTCCTTGGGTCACATGACTGGGTGTAGCTGACAGTTGGGCTTGGTGTATTCCTCCTAAACAACCACACAATAGGTGTGCCGGTATAGACCATAACTGGCAGAATGGGGGCGGAGCTAGGACCAGCCCTACTTACACTTGAATAGGCTGTGTCCTGACCTTACACAAAGGACTGCATACCCCCTGTAGTTAGTCTGGAGACAGTGCAGGGAAGGCAGGAAGACTGTGCCTTTCAAAGAGAATTTCTAGAAGCTTCCCTCACTTTCAAGAGGAAGGGCACCAGCTACAAATATTGGACCACAAGCACAACCTCTTCAGTACATTCTGGACCTGTGGATACTCTGCCAGGGAGGACTGTTGTGCTGCTTAAAGGACTGCCACTATGCCTGACTGTTGCTCTGAAGGGCTGTGGCCCTGCTGTGCTAACCTGCTGCCTTCCTGCCTCGGTGAGAAGGACTGGACCTTCATCTATTGAGCGGAGGGCCGCAACAGGGACTCCAAGGGCTAGCGGGTTGGCCTTCTGACTAGAGCCTCAAGGACAGAAGGCTCCAACAACCTTGAACCCAGCACCTGGACTCTGCCATCTGTGAGTCCTACCCTGCCAAATGGTGCCACCCCAGTCCTGGACCCTAGTAAGTGGACCGGAAGGTAATCTGCAAGCCCATCTGAACCAATGCATCTCCTCTACTCCGTGGCCGTGCCTTTAGTGAGGGACCTGGCTGACTACTGAGGAGGGGTGCCTTTGTATGAAAAGAATGCTGCCTTGAAAAGTAGGACTGCGAGGAGCTGAGGCAAGAGGAACAGAACACAACATGCAGCAACCCACGGAAAGATCAGCACTACCAGGCTGTGTGGTGAGATCTGGAGATCTAGTGGTCCCTGTGCTCTGTCTTGAAAGCAAGCATGAATTACTGAGGAGCGCCTGAAGAATTGAGACTGCACTTTGGCAGCCATCTCAACTGAAATCAAAGCGCCTAGAGACAGTAGGCGCTCCACAGCTGGCAGTCTTTCATAGGACTCCGCTGAAGTGTCCATGAGACAAAGGTGGGCTCTAGGTTTGGATAGGGAGCTTTTGTTTTGACCCTAGGAGGAACCACCAAGAAGAGACCTACAAGAATCCAGGAAGTAAGGCGGATTGCAGCCTTCATTATACCTGGGCCTGTACTGTCCAACTTCTTCTTTGGAGCAAACACCTCCATACTTGATACAATCCCAACAGCATCGCCAGGACCAGGTTAAAACAGTGGCTCTCAGTGGGTGATTCAGAATTGAAAACCACCACCAGCCGCCAATTCTCACTCGCAGTTAGCAAGCATGGACTGATCTATCCAGGACTATGGTACAGTGCACGAAAACGATGTCAAGGTAACTGTGACTGGAGAAACGGAAAAATTATCACAAAAACCTAACCATATGTCTAATGGAGGAGAGAGACCAGAAATAGAGGACCAACAGACCTGTACTGATCCGTTTCCCTATAGGGCAATGGGTCCGCATTTGCACTTGTGAGATCATAAACTATCATAGCACAGGGAATTGAACTTGTCAGTCAATATTAGTTTCCTCTCATTGTAAATGCCCCATTATCAACTGTGCACTGCATTTTTTGTCCTGTATTATTTTATGTACAGTAAAGTGCCGTGTGACTGAAGTAAAGCATTTGTATCTCTTTGAGTAAAAACACTGTCTGGACATTAAGTTATTGATCACTAAATTATTTGAGTGCTCAGTCTTTCCCTGAGAAAAAAAAAATGCATCTGGCTTTTTGCTGATTTAACACCATTTTCTAAAGAGCGGTCTTTGCTTTGAAACACAAGAAATTCGTAGTGATCAATGAATGTATTTTGTACCAGCCATTAGATGAGTAAGGTAAACGTTACAGTATGTATAACATTGTCCTTTTTAAAACGTTTTGATATATAATTAAAGTGTGATCCCTACATTGACTGTTTGTATTATTAAATAAACTTGGGAATAGGTTGATTTTTCGGGTATGGGTAGTTGCAGTTTATGTGTTTGTTAATGTCCGTCACCTACAGAAACCTACCTACACCTGGAAGAGTCCTGTATGGTGTGGCTTGTGTGGATGTCACTACTTTATCTTACCAGGATGCCATACACAGGTCAAATATTGGTTAAGATCAACACAATTTCCTCACATTTCTGTGATGGAAAGTTCAGGAATTTGTGGGAAACAGAAACAGTCCAACGACCTATTCTTCCTGCACTTCTAAAAACATTATCTCACATACATGGGTGGGACTGACCGTAACTTACAGGAAGAGGTCATATCAGTGCCCATGTCAAGGCAATACCTTGGCAATGTGATTTTCACATGGTCAAACTTGTGGCTTATACTTGCCCTGTGCAACAGACCAACTCAGATGTGGAGTACTGTTTTTGGCACATTGGATTGTAGGGCTTTTGCCATTTTCCCAGAAGTTCTGAAGTGTTTGTGTCACAAAAAAAATAAAGAAAATATGATTTTTTTTATCAATACTTTGAAATTTCCTGTGAATTCTGCATGACAAAATGCATTGGAGTTCATACATCCACATCACAGTGCATTCCATATTATCTCTATTATTCAGAAATGTCTGGGGTTGATTGGTTTCCCTGCGTGCTCGCTAAATTCAGGCACAAATACTTCAGACATCCCCCACTGAATATACTCCAATGAAAAAACATTTCCTTTTTCTTAGTGTACGGATCCCTACTCAGACCCAAGGAAAATCCACGTCTGATAACCGCATGCTCAGAAACCCTAGAGGAACTCAGATTTGGGTCGCACCTTGGTAGGGATTTGTTACTGTGTGAGAAAACCTGAAGAAAATTACCATGTTTTGGGGGAAAATCTGATAAAAGTCTTGATCAGAGCATTGTTCCAGCCAAGAAACCAGAGCATGGGTGGTCTGGCACTCAGTGATCGAAACCTTATGATCTATAGAAGTTGAAAATATATGGTTTTGATAGGCTTTCATGCAGCCCAGAGGTGATTCCTGCAATTAAAAGACAGGTAGCTTAAACCTAAATTAGATGTTTTGGGAAAAAGCTCCAGCACAGAGGTGTGCAAAAACCCCATCAGTGAAACCCATGACATTTTTCGCCAATTTTAGTTTTACATTTTTACATCCCCAAGATATATCTCATAATAAACCTTTACTTAGCTTTTAATTTTCTTTTGCACATAAGCAATTGCTAAATATACGCCAAAAAAAACATTGGCCAAGCGTTATACAGTGAACTGGTGTCAGTTAAAACAACTACTAATAGTCTGATGTGTGTACCACTGATGAACAGTGAGAAGCATTTGCCTGTGTTACTCATATATTATATGCAGCACCGAAGAATACAGG
Source organism: Lissotriton vulgaris (assembly GCF_964263255.1). Classification (NCBI taxonomy): domain Eukaryota; kingdom Metazoa; phylum Chordata; class Amphibia; order Caudata; family Salamandridae; genus Lissotriton; species Lissotriton vulgaris. Next base: position 78,697 of record NW_028245172.1, read on the forward strand.
GTAACTTCCTGTTGGGTGTTTTTAACACCTTACCACGTGTGAACGTTAATGGCAAGTGCCACTCCTTAAAAGTCTCCTCAGTCACTCACAAGTGTGCACATCACTGCTGAGAACTTTTCCACTGTCCCTCTACACTGTCAATCTCCAAACTGTATCACAATACACAGACTGTATTCTCATCTCCTCTGCAGCCCTCACGGAGAGCTTATGGCCGACAGTAGTATGTGCATAGATACACTGAAAGTGGTGCCCTCACCGAAAATTATGTTCCCAGCAATTATGGTATCTCATCCTTTCCTCTGCCCTAACGGATAAGTCGCATTATCATGCTTCCATATTCCTCTTGTCCCTGTATGACTCAGGATTGGAATGCACTCAATGCCAGACCCTCAATACCATCAAGTGATCCCCCAAAATAATTCCCAGGCTGGTGATCCTGCCAACCTGAATACAGGTCTTAAAATGTTAAGACCTATGCAAGTATATTCAGCATCCATGCAGTTACTGCCATTCGTGTTACTCTGATTGAGCACGCTGGTCACTTGGCAGGATAGACATACTTTTCAATGGTCACTAGCAACTTTCGGCGAGAAAGCAAAAGACACACAGTTGAAGGATGGAATGCAGAACAAATCAAAACATTCACCCCCAGTCAACTTTCTACATCCCTTCTTGATTTGCACTCTTTCCTGACATCCCATTAGTAACTAGTTTATATTACACCTGAACTCCAGAATGGGGTTCAGTTTGGTCATGGATTGTAGGGTATTATAAACCAGTAGTCAGTCAGTCAGTCAAAAATACTTTTATTTGATCTCGTTAAAAATCATAAAAGAATGGAGAAAGTTCAATGATACAAACATGTAAAAAAAAAAGAAACAAGGTTACTTAATTGGATAAAATGTTGAGGGTTAAAAAGGAGCTAACAAAAAAGAAATGAAAACACAATGCTGTCACGACCTGAATAATCGTCCATAGAAAATACATTAAGTAAAACTTTCATGTTAAAAGAAGTTTTGAACAGAGAGAGGCGATGCTGTACACCGGGGGCCCAGAATTTGTGTTAATGCAGGGGATGAACAAGGGTCCAAGTGGTCTAATCTGAACCACTCCAGTTCATTCTTGTTTGTTGTCTAATTCTTTGGCTGCCATTTTCCAAAGCATAATGGCTTTGCAAGAAAGTTCAATGGAGTGGCCTCCAAGACAATATATAACTGCCGCTCTGCATGTCCGTAGCTGATTTTTTATCAGCAACTTGCGGAGGACCCTTTTCCGAATTTCTAGTAGTGTAGGGCAGATGCATAGTAGATGTAAGAGGCTCTCTTCTCCTTGTCCGCACAGCCGGCATTCTTTAGTTGACCATACTTGTTTCCATTTTGGGGTTAGGTCCTTCGTAGGGAATGACCCCAGTCGTAGCATGGTCAGATAGTGTTTTTTATGTTGTGAAAAATGGTCTAACAAGTATGGTTGTGGTTTGAGCGACTGGTAAGAACTAATCACGGCCCAAGCGTGTTTTTTCTTTGAGAATGCAGTTTTATCCATTAGTTGTGAAATTTGTTTGGTTGCGCTGTTTACTGCCTTTTTGAAGCCAGAAAAAGGGGTGTTTGTGTGCCATACCCCTTCGAGGTGTAAGTCCTTGAGTGAACCTTTTAGGACCGTAACGATGGAATTATTTAACATCGCTTGCTTTTCGATTTCTTCCCAGCAGTAGTGGGCTAATGTGTTATCTTCTGCTTGCCTCATCCGCCAGTAGTATTTAATGACCGCCCCTGGTCTGGCTGGTTTCTGATTTTTTAGCCCGTATTCCCGTCGAATCTGAGCTTGAGAAATGTGCTGGGGGATTAAGAACAACCTCTTGAAGAAGCTTGATTGGGCTTGATTAAGGGCGGCTGCGTCTATTGTATGCATTATTTCTGACCCGTATGATATGGTTGGTATACATTTGGCTGCGATTACCTTCAACACATGGCCTGTTGAGCTGCCTTTTAATTTCCTTTGTAAGGTTTTAAAGGCGTAGAGAAGTTGTTTTGCTTTCGTTCTCACTTGATTCAGCTGGTGTTTGAAGTTAAGGTTTTGGTCAAGTTGAAACCCTAGATATTTGTAAGATTCCACCTGGGTTATTGGTTTGTCACCCAGGTTCCAGATGAATTTGCCTTTTGACCCTTTTTTATGATGTTTTGAGAAGCACAGCACCTTAGTTTTCTTGCGGTTGATTATTAATTGGGATGCAATGGTGTATGCTCCTAGTTGGGTCATTGATCGTTGAAGGCCTATCGGTGTTTGTGATAGAAGGACGATATCATCTGCGTATTGAAGGCTGGTGATTGGTGTTTTGCCCAGTTTTGGGGGGTCGGTTTGGACTTGTTGAAGGTATTTCTCGAGGTCGGCGGTATAGATGTTAAAGAGGCAGGGGGCCAGCACGCACCCCTGTTTCAGCCCGTTTTTAGTTTGGATCTTACTTGTTATGCTGCACCCGTCTCCTTTTTTGATTTGGACCCATGTATCCGAGTAAAGGTTTATAATTGCCTCCAAAAGTTTTGTTGGTGCGCCCAAGCTTTGCATTTTGGCCCACAGCTTTGCCCTCTGTACTTTATCAAATGCTGCTTTAAGATCAATAAAGCAGGCATAGAGGGAGCGGGATTTGGCCATGGCTTGATTGGCAAGGAGTGTGACCGCAGAGATGTTGGTGAGGGTGCCCATTCCAGGCCGGAATCCTGTTTGTGTGTTTGGCATCAAGTTTGTGTGGCTCACCCAGTCTTCTAACTCTTCCAGCAGGTTGGAGGCGTAGATTTTGGCTTCAACATCGATGAGTGCGATCAATCTGTAATTGGCAGGATCTGAACGTGGACCAGATTTATGTATAGGATTAAGGATGCTTCCTCTCCAAGAGTCTGGGATCGTACCTGACAATAGTGCATGTGTGAATAATGGATTAAGGATATCAGACCAGAATAAGGGATCATGCCGGAATAATGCGTTAGGCAATCCGTTAGGTCCTGGGGCTCCTTCAGGCCTTAGATTTTTTATGGTTTTAAGGACCCGATCTTGGGAAATCTGCAGAGGTGGTTCTGACAGTTCGATTGTTGGTATGTCATCAACTGTTTCTGCAGTGGGGATTTCCTGATTTATAGCTCCTGAGGGTAGGGTGTCATTATATGTTTGCTCGATGTGTGCTTTCCAAGTGTCCTCCATTACGTCAGAGTTGAAGTGCCTGTTCTTGCCGTTCGATAGCTGGTTGATTATATCCCAGAAGAGCTTAGAGTCTTTTTGGTTGCTGGCATGGAGGAGTTTTGCCCAGAGTTCTTCTCTGAAGGCTTTCTTGGCTGCCTTGGAGTCTCTTTTGAGGTCTTTTCTTGCTTTTGATATTAGTGAGAGAATGTCCTGAGTAGATTCTGGGCCTCGAGTTCGCAGATGCCGTAGATGTTTATTCAATTGGTTTTTTTGTTTCCTTGAACTGGTGGTGAACCACCCTATCCCTTCTGGTCTGCCTGGTTTGCGGCCATTTTTTGAGAAATCTTTGTTTAGGTCTTGAGCAAAGGTTTCCCAAGCCTTTATGCATGATGAATTGACTTTAAAACTCTCCGAAAGGGTTATGCATGTGGCCATGATGTCACCGATATTTTCCTTTTTCCAAATTAGACGTTTCAAATTGTAACATTTTGTGAATTGGGACATCTCTTTGTCTTTTACGGGGTCGGCCATATTTACGAGTAAAGTGAAGGTTTGTGGGTGGTGATCGCTTTCTGACCTATCTTTTATTTCAAAGTTTGTGATGTGGGGAAGAAGGTCTAGGTTTGATAATGAATAGTCAATGATGGAGCATGTTCTCTGCGTTACTCGGGTATATGCTTGGTGGCTCTCTGATGTCACTTGTCGGTTTAACACGCCCAATGATCTTTCTTCCAACAGAGAGGCACATCTGTTACCATGTGTGTCACGTTGTTTGCTAGGTGGAACATGGCCTGTTGGACTATCTTTCCTTAGGTTTTGTAATTTCATGTTGAAATCTCCTGATAAAATTATGTTGGAGAGTGGGTGAGCCAGTTTTAATGTATCCAGTGTTGCTGCTAGAGTGTCAATATTCAATCTCTTTTGTTTGGATGATGGGTGGATGTATATATTCAATATTAGTAGGCTACAGAAGTTCGGGGCTGTTAATTTGATACATAGCATCCATGTTGTATCTAAATCTACTTCCGTGGCCTGCCAGGAGATGTGGGTCGAGACATAGATTGAAAGCCCTCCTTTAGCTCTACCATATTTCGAGTCCTTCTGGGCCGGGTTAAGATATTCTTTGTAACCTACTATTGGTGAAGGATTTGTTTGCCATGTCTCTTGGAGAAGAATTAAATCGTGTTTTTTGAGAAATTCCATGAAGTCCGGATCTTCTAGTTTTGAGCTCAGGCCATTTATGTTCCAAGAGCAAATGTTGCACCCGTGGTCTGTTATTTTTGCTTTGAAAGGGTTTGTTCATGCCGTGCATTGGCGGGTTCCAGCTGGATTCTGTTTCCTTTGCCCTGTGTGTTTTCCTGCTTCAGGATGAACGAAGGTTATGGTTATTTTCCTCCCGTCTTGATCTTTGCCAATTCTTGGGCTTTGGTGTTCTGGGCCTTTCGCACCTCTCAACAAGCTCTCTGATGACTTTAGTTGTTGAAGTGGGGTAGGATAGCGGGCGGGCGTTGGTTTTGTTAGTTTTGTAAACCAGTAATCTAACTTGGAATTGCTAACTGTGATTTATCATTTTACTCACTAGAGTCATACAAGCTCACTATTCCAGTTTCCTCCTTACTTGGGCTTCTCATTAACCCTTTTAGCCATGAATGTAAATGTATATTGCCTGTTCCAAATATCCGGTTACAGAAGTATCCCACAAACTGATTTGTTGCCCCTTTAATTCCAAACTAATAGTACTAATCAAGATTTTCTGACTTAGATGTTTCAGTTAAATGCATGTTGCCCTAAATTACCCTTGGGTTCAGATTCTGCTACAAAATATCTTTGAAGCAGTGCATAGGTGTTATGGACAGGGCAGCAGCAGTCGCTTAGCCTGCAAACTTACATTAGAGCAAAATATCTAATTAAAACACTCAGGGCAAAGAACTCAACTCTGTGCAGATTACCCGAGTATTTTGAGCAATGATACATTACTGTGCACTGTGTCTCAATAGTTAACTAAACCAGCACTGAGAGGTTTCACGTTTGTGTCGGAAACGTTACTCGTGCCGCGTCTTGTGTTGGGAGGGAGGGGGTGAGCAGACTAAAAGATATTATTGTGTGTGAAAAAGGCCGCTTTATTGAAACAGGTGCACATTTACAACTTAAAAACTCAGCCAACGCCTTACAAAACTAATCCTCACTAAATAGTACACTTCCTACACCCCCAATCACTGCCCTGCCCCTAAAACATCATCAACCCCGACCCCCACCGGTACATTATTAAAAAACCAAACAATGCAAAACTCTGCATAATCATTTCAACTTAACCAATCCCCCAAACCATAACACAAACTCCCCGGTTTGCTCTCCAACAACTCTTGGTCACCCAACTTATGTACCCGCCCAACAAATTATCCTGCCCAACTCCCCTTGACAATGCACCAGCTAAACAAATGCCAACCACAATCATGCCAAACCTGGCCAAAAACCACTAATCCCCGCCACCCAGCAACCTTTCTGCCCCCCCAAACCAATGCCACAACGTAACAACACTTGAAAGGAAAACTTAACTAGAAAATTCCCGAATCTTCAAACAACGTGACAAAACCTCTCTCAACTCCAGAAGATACAAATCCATCCCGATCCTGGAAAGATGAACACCATCGCTTCGTAAAAACTCGACAGTATCATACCGAATATCACTATGGACCACTCGACCAAAACCCAGGCCCCTACAAAACCTTGAAACTTCAAGATTGACCTTCTTACGTGCTTTATCGATCACCTTGGGCTTGTTCGCGCCTCTCCAAGACCTCCGCGGAACCAACTCTGTCCACAGGACATGGCAACCAGACCACTGCTGTTTCAAAAGGGAAAGATCTTTCTTCATAGCCCTCAAAAGAGCAACACCCTTGACTGCGCACAAATCATTTCCCCCCAAATGTATAACCAACACATCCGGGCAGAGGCCCCCCACCAACCAGGAATTCAGAGCAGGTATTAACTCCTTCCAAAGCATGCCCCTTAGCCTTCCCACATTATGTTGAACAAACGATCATTAAAACCCAGCATAGAACCAAAGTAGCTATTGCATGCTTGAACATGGGCTCGTTTCACGAAGGAATGCCCCACAATCCATATATTTACAACAAGGGGTGGTGAGGGACAGAGTCTCTGAATTAAGCAGAAAGCTCTCACCCAGTCAAGAGATCAGGGCTAGATCCAACACCGTTTTTTAGCTCACTGCACCATCCCAGTTTCAGAACCTGGCTGTATGCAAATTAGTCTGTTCCTGTCCCAGTGCATGATGGGAACAGGGCAAACCAAACTACAAAAGCCAATTCTTACACTGGGAAGGAAACAAGCTCCCGGGGACCGGTTTCTGGCATTACAGCCGTCTTCGGCCCGGTTTGCTTGAATCCTGATGGTGCAATGAGCAAGGGTCTCACATCTGAGAATACCCTTCCACGCTTAGGGTGGACAAAAATATTTACAACAAGGGGTGGTGAGGGACAGAGTCTCTGAATTAAGCAGAAAGCTCTCACCCAGTCAAGAGATCAGGGCTAGATCCAACACCGTTTTTTAGCTCACTGCACCATCCCAGTTTCAGAACCTGGCTGTATGCAAATTAGTCTGTTCCTGTCCCAGTGCATGATGGGAACAGGGCAAACCAAACTACAAAAGCCAATTCTTACACTGGGAAGGAAACAAGCTCCCGGGGACCGGTTTCTGGCATTACAGCCGTCTTCGGCCCGGTTTGCTTGAATCCTGATGGTGCAATGAGCAAGGGTCTCACATCTGAGAATACCCTTCCACGCTTAGGGTGGACAAAAATATTTACAACAAGGGGTGGTGAGGGACAGAGTCTCTGAATTAAGCAGAAAGCTCTCACCCAGTCAAGAGATCAGGGCTAGATCCAACACCGTTTTTTAGCTCACTGCACCATCCCAGTTTCAGAACCTGGCTGTATGCAAATTAGTCTGTTCCTGTCCCAGTGCATGATGGGAACAGGGCAAACCAAACTACAAAAGCCAATTCTTACACTGGGAAGGAAACAAGCTCCCGGGGACCGGTTTCTGGCATTACAGCCGTCTTCGGCCCGGTTTGCTTGAATCCTGATGGTGCAATGAGCAAGGGTCTCACATCTGAGAATACCCTTCCACGCTTAGGGTGGACAAAAATATTTACAACAAGGGGTGGTGAGGGACAGAGTCTCTGAATTAAGCAGAAAGCTCTCACCCAGTCAAGAGATCAGGGCTAGATCCAACACCGTTTTTTAGCTCACTGCACCATCCCAGTTTCAGAACCTGGCTGTATGCAAATTAGTCTGTTCCTGTCCCAGTGCATGATGGGAACAGGGCAAACCAAACTACAAAAGCCAATTCTTACACTGGGAAGGAAACAAGCTCCCGGGGACCGGTTTCTGGCATTACAGCCGTCTTCGGCCCGGTTTGCTTGAATCCTGATGGTGCAATGAGCAAGGGTCTCACATCTGAGAATACCCTTCCACGCTTAGGGTGGACAAAAATATTTACAACAAGGGGTGGTGAGGGACAGAGTCTCTGAATTAAGCAGAAAGCTCTCACCCAGTCAAGAGATCAGGGCTAGATCCAACACCGTTTTTTAGCTCACTGCACCATCCCAGTTTCAGAACCTGGCTGTATGCAAATTAGTCTGTTCCTGTCCCAGTGCATGATGGGAACAGGGCAAACCAAACTACAAAAGCCAATTCTTACACTGGGAAGGAAACAAGCTCCCGGGGACCGGTTTCTCGCATTACAGCCGTCTTCGGCCCGGTTTGCTTGAATCCTGATGGTGCAATGAGCAAGGGTCTCACATCTGAGAATACCCTTCCACGCTTAGGGTGGACAAAAATATTTACAACAAGGGGTGGTGAGGGACAGAGTCTCTGAATTAAGCAGAAAGCTCTCACCCAGTCAAGAGATCAGGGCTAGATCCAACACCGTTTTTTAGCTCACTGCACCATCCCAGTTTCAGAACCTGGCTGTATGCAAATTAGTCTGTTCCTGTCCCAGTGCATGATGGGAACAGGGCAAACCAAACTACAAAAGCCAATTCTTATACTGGGAAGGAAACAAGCTCCCGGGGACCGGTTTCTGGCATTACAGCCGTCTTCGGCCCGGTTTGCTTGAATCCTGATGGTGCAATGAGCAAGGGTCTCACATCTGAGAATACCCTTCCACGCTTAGGGTGGACAAAAATATTTACAACAAGGGGTGGTGAGGGACAGAGTCTCTGAATTAAGCAGAAAGCTCTCACCCAGTCAAGAGATCAGGGCTAGATCCAACACCGTTTTTTAGCTCACTGCACCATCCCAGTTTCAGAACCTGGCTGTATGCAAATTAGTCTGTTCCTGTCCCAGTGCATGATGGGAACAGGGCAAACCAAACTACAAAAGCCAATTCTTACACTGGGAAGGAAACAAGCTCCCGGGGACCGGTTTCTGGCATTACAGCCGTCTTCGGCCCGGTTTGCTTGAATCCTGATGGTGCAATGAGCAAGGGTCTCACATCTGAGAATACCCTTCCACGCTTAGGGTGGACAAAAATATTTACAACAAGGGGTGGTGAGGGACAGAGTCTCTGAATTAAGCAGAAAGCTCTCACCCAGTCAAGAGATCAGGGCTAGATCCAACACCGTTTTTTAGCTCACTGCACCATCCCAGTTTCAGAACCTGGCTGTATGCAAATTAGTCTGTTCCTGTCCCAGTGCATGATGGGAACAGGGCAAACCAAACTACAAAAGCCAATTCTTACACTGGGAAGGAAACAAGCTCCCGGGGACCGGTTTCTGGCATTACAGCCGTCTTCGGCCCGGTTTGCTTGAATCCTGATGGTGCAATGAGCAAGGGTCTCACATCTGAGAATACCCTTCCACGCTTAGGGTGGACAAAAATATTTACAACAAGGGGTGGTGAGGGACAGAGTCTCTTATTAAGCAGAAAGCTCTCACCCAGTCAAGAGATCAGGGCTAGATCCAACACCGTTTTTTAGCTCACTGCACCATCCCAGTTTCAGAACCTGGCTGTATGCAAATTAGTCTGTTCCTGTCCCAGTGCATGATGGGAACAGGGCAAACCAAACTACAAAAGCCAATTCTTACACTGGGAAGGAAACAAGCTCCCGGGGACCGGTTTCTGGCATTACAGCCGTCTTCGGCCCGGTTTGCTTGAATCCTGATGGTGCAATGAGCAAGGGTCTCACATCTGAGAATACCCTTCCACGCTTAGGGTGGACAAAAATATTTACAACAAGGGGTGGTGAGGGACAGAGTCTCTGAATTAAGCAGAAAGCTCTCACCCAGTCAAGAGATCAGGGCTAGATCCAACACCGTTTTTTAGCTCACTGCACCATCCCAGTTTCAGAACCTGGCTGTATGCAAATTAGTCTGTTCCTGTCCCAGTGCATGATGGGAACAGGGCAAACCAAACTACAAAAGCCAATTCTTACACTGGGAAGGAAACAAGCTCCCGGGGACCGGTTTCTGGCATTACAGCCGTCTTCGGCCCGGTTTGCTTGAATCCTGATGGTGCAATGAGCAAGGGTCTCACATCTGAGAATACCCTTCCACGCTTAGGGTGGACAAAAATATTTACAACAAGGGGTGGTGAGGGACAGAGTCTCTGAATTAAGCAGAAAGCTCTCACCCAGTCAAGAGATCAGGGCTAGATCCAACACCGTTTTTTAGCTCACTGCACCATCCCAGTTTCAGAACCTGGCTGTATGCAAATTAGTCTGTTCCTGTCCCAGTGCATGATGGGAACAGGGCAAACCAAACTACAAAAGCCAATTCTTACACTGGGAAGGAAACAAGCTCCCGGGGACCGGTTTCTGGCATTACAGCCGTCTTCGGCCCGGTTTGCTTGAATCCTGATGGTGCAATGAGCAAGGGTCTCACATCTGAGAATACCCTTCCACGCTTAGGGTGGACAAAAATATTTACAACAAGGGGTGGTGAGGGACAGAGTCTCTGAATTAAGCAGAAAGCTCTCACCCAGTCAAGAGATCAGGGCTAGATCCAACACCGTTTTTTAGCTCACTGCACCATCCCAGGTAGCTTGTCTCCTTTCTGGTAAAGAATTGGCTTGGTAGTTTAGTCTGCCCTGTTCCCATGATGCACTGGGCCAGGGACAGACTGATTTGCATATAGCCAGGTTCTGAGCTGGGATGGGGCAGTGAGATAAATAACGGTGATGGATCAAGCCCTGATCTTTGGACTGGGTAAGAGTGGTCTGCTCAATTCAGACACTCTGTTCATCACCACCCCCTTTTGTAAATCGATTTTGGCCACTATAGGTGTGGCAGGGTATACTCAGACATGAGTCCCTTTTTCACTGCTCCATCAGGATTCAAGCAAGCCGGGCCGAAGAGGCTGAAATGCCAGAAACCGGTCCCCGGTAGCTTGTCTCCTTTCTGGTAAAGAATTGGCTTGGTAGTTTAGTCTGCCCTGTTCCCATGATGCACTGGGCCAGGGACAGACTGATTTGCATATAGCCAGGTTCTGAGCTGGGATGGGGCAGTGAGATAAATAACGGTGATGGATCAAGCCCTGATCTTTGGACTGGGTAAGAGTGGTCTGCTCAATTCAGACACTCTGTTCATCACCACCCCCTTTTGTAAATCGATTTTGGCCACTATAGGTGTGGCAGGGTATACTCAGACATGAGTCCCTTTTTCACTGCTCCATCAGGATTCAAGCAAGCCGGGCCGAAGAGGCTGAAATGCCAGAAACCGGTCCCCGGTAGCTTGTCTCCTTTCTGGTAAAGAATTGGCTTGGTAGTTTAGTCTGCCCTGTTCCCATGATGCACTGGGCCAGGGACAGACTGATTTGCATATAGCCAGGTTCTGAGCTGGGATGGGGCAGTGAGATAAATAACGGTGATGGATCAAGCCCTGATCTTTGGACTGGGTAAGAGTGGTCTGCTCAATTCAGACACTCTGTTCATCACCACCCCCTTTTGTAAATCGATTTTGGCCACTATAGGTGTGGCAGGGTATACTCAGACATGAGTCCCTTTTTCACTGCTCCATCAGGATTCAAGCAAGCCGGGCCGAAGAGGCTGAAATGCCAGAAACCGGTCCCCGGTAGCTTGTCTCCTTTCTGGTAAAGAATTGGCTTGGTAGTTTAGTCTGCCCTGTTCCCATGATGCACTGGGCCAGGGACAGACTGATTTGCATATAGCCAGGTTCTGAGCTGGGATGGGGCAGTGAGATAAATAACGGTGATGGATCAAGCCCTGATCTTTGGACTGGGTAAGAGTGGTCTGCTCAATTCAGACACTCTGTTCATCACCACCCCCTTTTGTAAATCGATTTTGGCCACTATAGGTGTGGCAGGGTATACTCAGACATGAGTCCCTTTTTCACTGCTCCATCAGGATTCAAGCAAGCCGGGCCGAAGAGGCTGAAATGCCAGAAACCGGTCCCCGGTAGCTTGTCTCCTTTCTGGTAAAGAATTGGCTTGGTAGTTTAGTCTGCCCTGTTCCCATGATGCACTGGGCCAGGGACAGACTGATTTGCATATAGCCAGGTTCTGAGCTGGGATGGGGCAGTGAGATAAATAACGGTGATGGATCAAGCCCTGATCTTTGGACTGGGTAAGAGTGGTCTGCTCAATTCAGACACTCTGTTCATCACCACCCCCTTTTGTAAATCGATTTTGGCCACTATAGGTGTGGCAGGGTATACTCAGACATGAGTCCCTTTTTCACTGCTCCATCAGGATTCAAGCAAGCCGGGCCGAAGAGGCTGAAATGCCAGAAACCGGTCCCCGGTAGCTTGTCTCCTTTCTGGTAAAGAATTGGCTTGGTAGTTTAGTCTGCCCTGTTCCCATGATGCACTGGGCCAGGGACAGACTGATTTGCATATAGCCAGGTTCTGAGCTGGGATGGGGCAGTGAGATAAATAACGGTGATGGATCAAGCCCTGATCTTTGGACTGGGTAAGAGTGGTCTGCTCAATTCAGACACTCTGTTCATCACCACCCCCTTTTGTAAATCGATTTTGGCCACTATAGGTGTGGCAGGGTATACTCAGACATGAGTCCCTTTTTCACTGCTCCATCAGGATTCAAGCAAGCCGGGCCGAAGAGGCTGAAATGCCAGAAACCGGTCCCCGGTAGCTTGTCTCCTTTCTGGTAAAGAATTGGCTTGGTAGTTTAGTCTGCCCTGTTCCCATGATGCACTGGGCCAGGGACAGACTGATTTGCATATAGCCAGGTTCTGAGCTGGGATGGGGCAGTGAGATAAATAACGGTGATGGATCAAGCCCTGATCTTTGGACTGGGTAAGAGTGGTCTGCTCAATTCAGACACTCTGTTCATCACCACCCCCTTTTGTAAATCGATTTTGGCCACTATAGGTGTGGCAGGGTATACTCAGACATGAGTCCCTTTTTCACTGCTCCATCAGGATTCAGGCAAGCCGGGCCGAAGAGGCTGAAATGCCAGAAACCGGTCCCCGGTAGCTTGTCTCCTTTCTGGTAAAGAATTGGCTTGGTAGTTTAGTCTGCCCTGTTCCCATGATGCACTGGGCCAGGGACAGACTGATTTGCATATAGCCAGGTTCTGAGCTGGGATGGGGCAGTGAGATAAATAACGGTGATGGATCAAGCCCTGATCTTTGGACTGGGTAAGAGTGGTCTGCTCAATTCAGACACTCTGTTCATCACCACCCCCTTTTGTAAATCCACAATCCATATAGTCATAACCGCTGAACGGGGGCCGGCCACGGAACCTGAAAAAGGAAGAGCAGTATCAGATTTAAGACAAAGAGGATGACGCAAGCGCCTTCCCCGCTTCATTTCTCACATAGTGCTGAAACAATTAGATGACCAATGCCCTAAGCGCAGGATTTCTTGTCTCGACCACCCCCTATTATGAGCTTCTGTCGCTGCCCCAATCCTAAAAGAGTGAGTACCAAATTATTTATCGTCCAAACCGATACTCCTCAAAGATTTGCGCAGCACTATGTGTAATTGATAATCCGTGACCTTAGATCCATCTGCATGCTGAAATACACAAGCCTCCAGGTTCCCCCCAGAAACCACCCACCAACACCTAGCTCACCGTAAAGGACATGTCCCGGAAGGTGAAAACGCCGCCAACCAAACACCTTTGCCCTTGCCTCGTTGGTCCTTTTTGGATCGACATAGCCATATATGAACACCTCTTTCTGATAAATGAACATCCCCCACCCAACCCCCCCCATTTAACTTGGAACCTAGTAACTCCGAAACTCTAAAAGCACCAAAAAACATCCAAACATGAGCGTTGCAAAAAGGCACGCTTCAAACTCATCCCTGCATATTCTTGGCAAAGCCTCTAAAACCCTACCAAATTCTGCCATGACAAGGGGCTCCTAACAGACTGCTCCCCTCCCCCACTCCCGGGACCAACCTTCCAACATTCTCTTCCCCACCTCCCCAGCAGAGGGAGAGTAACCCCACAGGAGCTTACCCATGAAAGAAATGCCAGCTAACTTTCCTGCTATGGTAACTCTGGTTAAGCCTTTGTCCATCAAATCAAGGATAAACTGAACAACATCCTCCGACCGCCTCCAGCCAGGATCACGTTTGCAAGCCCCAGACGACAAAAATTCCCTCCAGCCAGTTCGTTTGCAGCCCGAGTAGACAAGGACAACAAACCTACCACCAACTGTATGACCCTGTGTCGCCTACATTCCAAAGGTGTTCTGGCATGGGGGTCGGTGTCTTGTCCGCCTCCGAGGCTAGCCCATGGAATCTCTACCACTGCGAACGAGACAAAGCATCAGCAATGTCATTGTCCACTCCAGGAATGTGTAAGGCCCTAAAGCTGATGTCATACTTAAGGCAACCCAACACAAAGACTCGTAACAGTTTCAAAATCTGCGTGTCCCTGGCTGACTGTCTATTGATGATTTCAACAGCAGCCAAGTTATCAATCCGAAAAAGCACTTTTCTGTGATCCAACTCCTGCCCCCACAGCGTCAATGCCACTACCACTGGAAACAGTTCTAAA
>NW_028245173.1:0-68733 GCF_964263255.1 Lissotriton vulgaris
CACGACCTTCAGGAGTTCAATCAGCTAAGAATACCATAAGTATAATCTTAATTTCATTATTATGGATCAATACATTTTCATCTGTGTTGACTATTATTTTTCTTATCTCACTAAGTGTGACAAATAGCCAGAACCCAAAAGTGGCTTTAAAACTTAATTTGCTTTTTCAAAGAGTGCAAACATACTGAAGGCTGGCAGTTATGTTGCTGCTGGGAGCTCACTGTACATTCAGATTTTTCTAATGTATACACATATGCAGTTCGGTTGGTCATAGAAATCTGCTAAAAATAAATTCACCTCGGTGTTTCGATCATCTACTCAGCTGAAGATTCATCTTGGAAGAAACTAGCTGCAGATAAAGACATGTTTGCCATTTGAGGCTCAGATACTTTGTTCTTTCATCAAACTATTTTACTCTTGTTCTGGCTAAACAATAAATAGCTGCTTTCTGATCAGTTGTTAGAGGTGGACGAGGGGTAGCCATTGATCTTCCAAGTGGATGGGCATTGGGTTTGGTTGTCGTCACTTTTTGAGAAGACTCAGATTCTTGTTGGGATTTACTGGTTTATGCTAATATTTGTTCATTTTTTCAGGCTTTTTTTCATTGTATACGACTTGCAGCTTTTGTTGTTATAATGATAAACTATTTGACACTCTTCACCAATCAGTTTAAATCTTTTATGAACTTTGCTTGCCTTATTTCTGCAGCATCTCTATCCAGCCCCAGTTGAGGTTAGCTTTTCCTTTTGCATTAGTTTGGCATAAGACACATTTTTTTGTTATTGAAGAAGTGAGCAACACTGTCAGGAGGTAAATATTCTATGCTAACAACTGCTTTGCTCATGTTTAAGAATTTGAATTGACGAAAATCTTGAAACAAAAACAATATTAAAATAAATTACCAAAATGATAGCTAAAACACACCATTATAGAGTCACTATTTTGGAAAATGGTGAAAGGGTTGCTCTTTTGAGTTTTGGTCTGTCCCTACAAGACCACTTGACCCCCAAAACCTATGTTTTGACACCAAAATGTAGTATATAGGTCTCATGGTTCCAGAAATACTACATTATCACTGCAACACATTCGCCATCCAGAAAAATGTTTCCTAGATTAGCAATGGCTACCCAAGCTACAATTCAGAAAGAAAATCTACGGACAGCAATTTGTTTTACTGAGGTGTATCAAGAATCTAGGACTAGTACCAAACAGGTTTCTTTTTTCCTTTTTAAAACAAAAATCCCCAAATGGGCTTTCCTTTTAGAAAATAATAAATACAATGCTGCTCTGACTGTGGGATTCCTCTCCATGGTGAGGAGAGTATTCAGCAGTTTAATCTGCCTCTTCCTGCCAGGGTGTACCTGGTGCTGATAGGCAGGGAACACTGACCTATCATTCTGCCCATCAGAATTAGGTTTGGCGTCATGACAGGTCAGCCTCTAACAGGCCCTTACTCCACAGGGGATTAATCACAGTGGAATTGGAGTTGTCACTTTCGTGATTAGGCCTAAGGTCAACCTGCATAGATATTTGGTGGGTAGACTCCATCATCTAGCTGGACAATGTTGCAGGTCGTATCCATTGAAGTGTTTAAAGCCAGTTAGCCGTTATACCAGGTTCGGTGGAAGCCATTGATCTTGGTGGGAAGAGCTCTGAGGAGAAATAATGATTACACGTCCACCAAAGGTCTTCTGTTGGGTTGTTACCTTGTGAACTTGCACCCAATCAAGATTTCTACTTTAGTACTCAGTCTTTTTATGGAGCTCAAATTCTTGCAGTGGTCCAAGCCTGAGACTGTTTCCAACAAAATCTTTTCAAAATCAGTCATCTTTATAGCAACGGCCAGCTGATGCTCCAGAGGTCTTGGACGTTGAAAATGTTTTAAGTTCTAATTTTCGAAAGTTTTTGGAGCAGCTCCTCTTCGTCACTGCTCAAACTCCTATGACTTTGGAGCGGTATGTAGGATCCAGGACTCACTCAAGTAGGAGCCACCAGCAGGATTCAGTTCAGTTGCTAGTGATCAGTAAGGCACTTCAGGGAAAAGGCATCTTGTAGCTTGTTGTGTCCCTGTAGCCACACAGGAGATCAGCCAACTGACCCTTCAAATACACTTCTTAATGCTAGGTACAAATTGGAGCAGGACTAGCCCCTCAGGCCTCCACTCAGGCCTCAACAAGCAGGTCCAGTCCTCTTCTGGTCTTCCATAGATAATGTTCTGACGAGCTGTGGGTAAGCTGGTCTTTTTATAGAATTCAATAGACAGTGGGTGAGAGTGATGCCGGGACAGTAGGCTATGGAAAATGAATTTACAAGGGCATCCTTTCCCAGTTAAGCATCACATTCTGTTTGCCTTACTGCAAAGTCTCTCAAAGGGCACTATTCTTATGCAAATGAAACCTGGTGGAATCTTTCTGTCCCTGGAAGAAGCTTGTGTATTATCTAGTGGCATTTTGCGGGAAACAGGCAGTCTATTCCTCTTTAGCTGCACCATACTGCGCTGGTACCAAGCTAATGGGCAGTGGTATATGCAACACAAGGCTCACCGTCTTCAGGTCTCCTTTTTAATTCACCTATGAATTGACAGGCCTCAATGTGAGGATTTGCATATATTACATGATATGGCTGTGGGGCTTTATCGTGCAAAAACCTTTGAAAAACTGTATTAGATCCAGCCAGGCTCATTTGTATCACATTTGCTCAATGCTGGGAAGCTGTGCTTTGAGCAGTAAGGCTTGACAAAGGAACTTAGTGTTCAGCTTTTAACAGCACAAAACAAATAAATAGGAAAATAACAAGACACAACAACTATTTATGATATAGATCATATTTTCTATGAATTTTGAAAGTCCTAGATCATCAAAGTCCACCAAATATTTCCAGAGATACAAAAATTTAAAGCATCAAATAACTTGTAATCCAACCTCAAACATTCATTGGTCAACAAAAAGTTTGTAATCTTTTGAAAAGTTTGAAACATTTGCTCTGCCAAATTAGGGTGGCCAAATCCGACAGGGTGGAGATGGGTGGAGATGTACTAGTCAAAACAAAACAGGGGTTGTAGGGTCTAAGGGAGTTTAAAGACCTGCCTAGGTTAAAGTCCCCTTACACATTAATGATATACAAAAGAACCCAGGGGTCTAGAGTCACAACAATTCTATGCTCTATAAGGACTATATTCATCCATTATGTCTACATAGTACTAAAGTGGATAGTGTAACAGTCCTTTTTAAACGTATACAAACCAACGCAAAAAGACCACTAGCAACAGTAGGTGAGACCCAAGATCCAGGTAATGGATTACCATCAAAGTTCTTGTTAGTGATCTAATTTTATCATCTGGCCATCCACAGTACAGGGCTGGAGCGTCTCTAGATCATTTGAGAATAATTCCAATGCCGTCTGGTAGGAATGGGGTCAGACCCACAATCACAAGTCGACCATGCGTGGGATCACTAAATAGAAAAAGTGCAGTGCAAAATGTGAAAGTGTGAGGAAGTGATTTAAAAAGAATAGAGGAATTACAATAAGAAAGCTTTAATGTCTGTAAGCCTCTTTCTATTAAAAACCAGAACAGTGCAACATCACAGTATAAACAAATGACTGTTAAGGGGCCAACATGTTTCTGCCTAAACGGGGGGACACTCCCTAGGCTTTCATCAGGGCCTCTGTTCTTATATATTATTGCTACTGCAAGTGAAAATGTGCTCTTAATTAAAGGCGACAAAACAGTGACAATATAAAGGATATAAATTCTTTTAGTCCTCCATGTCAGCTGGTGTATCAATCACCTAAAATACAAATTGCATAGTGGTATGATTACATTGGAAATGTAACTCTATATATTAATATAAAAGGACTCCAAGAGTTCCTTACTCACCCTTCTTGATAGGGGAAGGCACCTCACCTCGCCTGGACCAAGCTCAGAGTAAGGGAGGCCACACTCTAAGAATAAGAAAGAAAAAGGGGAACCTAAAATCAGACCCAGAAAGAAGACTATGCTTTTCTATCTTGAAAGGGTCCCCTAGGGATGTCTTAACTAAGAGGTAAAAGTCTTTGCAACCTCTAACCCTCCCAGCTCACCCTGAAGCAAATGGGCTATATACTTGGAAGATACTGTAGAAGTGCAGTGCCTATAACTTCCAGTGCTTCCTGGACAAGTAAATTGGTCAGCATGAACATGCAAACAGACTCACCTCTCCGTCGTTGCCCAGAACTGAATCTGAGGTTTGGGGGAGGCAACGCGTTTGGAGGAGTGTCCGATTATTTGTGGAAAGAGGAGTTGCCAATTGTCCTATAGGCACTTGTTTCTTTCGTTTTTCATGAGGAGGGGCTTGGTTTGTATCAGCCAATCGAGATGGTAAAAGGGTTGGCTTCGCGTTTTCTCTAGCGAGACCCGGTTCATGTGAATAATGGTCCATGTTGTGTATTTATTCAATATCTGCCTAGCGGTTTCTTCAAAGTTGAAGTAAAGATGTGCTATGAGATCGCAATCTCTTAAACCGGGAATGGAAGCGGTGTGTTCCTCCTCCCTCTGTATGTATACACAATGCGTCTTCTCGCGAGAGATCTCTGTTATCGCGAGACCTCATCTGAACTACAAAGGAGTCGGGAATCGTAGTTCTATTGTTTTAAAAGTCTCGGCATGTAAGGGATGCGCTCACAAAGATAACTATCGCGATCCTTTTTGAGGTCAATGTTAAACTACCCCGGCAATAGGAGTTTGTAGTTTATGTAGTAAACACCGTTCTAAAACGCATTTGCGCTAAGAAGTAGATTAATTTGAGAAACCCTTATTTCGAGACTGGTTTCTGTTGTACAGCATCAACTCTTGAAATTTTTGAAAATTTCTATATTTATATGGCTATATGGTCACCAATTAGGTAATTACACATATTTCTACATTGGGGCACGGCTTAATTCAAATTGAACTCCATCAGTAGTTAGGAAATTTAGTGCCTCATTGCGTTTCATTAAGAGTCAAAAAGAGGTGTCACTCGAACCCATGTGGTGTTTTTAACACTATAGTGATAGTCAGTGGTGTGCATATAGCATATCGGGATATAAATAAGCAAGAGCAGTCAGAGAAGGGGCAGCTTCAGTTACTTGAATCTGTGAAGATGTTTGTGCGGCAACCCTTATTGAAAATTTGAGACAGAAAAAAGGCCTAGTCTTCAAATGGAATACACCCACCCGGTTCAAGAACTCAATTAGTGTATAATATTTTTGCACTTCTCATAGTGCAGTTCATCATAAGTACTAGTGTAGCCTTGGTCTAGATTCTCTGGAGTGTTGGATCATAATGTAGTCCACGGAATGTCATCATTTAGACCTCGAGAATCTGAGGATAATTTAAAAATCAATTTTTGTTCTTTCACAAATAGATATCTCGATCTATCTCCAACATGTGAGGGTATGAAAGGCTTTTCCAGGATTATACAGGAGAAGTCAGTCTCATTGTGATTGTGTTCAATGAAGTGTTTTGTGAGTTTCGAGTCACACTTCTTGCAGCGAAAAGCACTTTTATGCTCTAGCATCCTAGTGCGTACTTTTCTTGTAGTCATCCCTACATATTGTTCATGACAGGGACATGTTATTAGATAAATTACATGCGAGGTGTTACAATTTGTGAAATTTTTCAAGATCCAAGGACGGTCAGTACCTATATCAATTTGGGTTGCTTTTGTAGTTTGTGGACAAACTGTACAGTTACCACATGGGTGGTGACCAGTGACCGCTGCAGTGTCCCAAAGGGTACCAAGAGGCCTTTTAAGTACTTCTCTAGGTCGTGTGTGTATCAGCCGATGTCGCAGATTAGTAGATCTTTTGAAGGAAAATAGAGGAGGTTCTATTTTTTCATTGCCAAAGTTTAAGATTTTCCAATTCTGTCTTACTATGCGTTGTAGCTGGTTGGATTTGGCGTTATAAGTTGTCACTAGTGTAAGTCGGTCTAGAGGTGGTTTAACCACACCGACTTCTAGCAGTGCCTCACGGTGATTGTTAGCTGCCCGTTTCCAAGAGCGAGCAATTAGCTTCTTGGGGTAATGCCATGCCTGTAGTTGTTTGGATAGACCCTCTGCATGTTTCTGAAAGGTAGTGGATGTGGAGCAATTCCGACGTACCCGTAGAAATTGCCCATAAGGCAAATTGTTCCTTAGCGACTTTGGATGTTGACTCTCATACAAAAACAGAGAGTTTCTGGCCAATGGTTTCTTATAGAGCTCAGTCTCGAGGCCAGTGGTGGTGACAAAAATGGACAAATCAAGAAAAGAGATTCTTTCTTTTTTGCTTTCCACTGTAAACCTCAGAAAACGATTCTGAGTGTTCAGCCACTAGTGGAATGCCGTAATGGATTGTTGGTCACCTCGCCAAATGACGAGGATATCATCTATATAGCGTTTCCACCAGTGGATGTGTGCCTTGAAAGGGTTGTTAGGGGTCAGGACACACTCTTGCTCAAAAGAATGGACGTATAGGTTCGCCAGGCTGGGAGCAAAAATGCTCCCCATGCTGGTGCCTGAGATCTTGGATCTCACCTACTGTTGCTAGTGGTCTCTTTGCGTTGGTATGTATACGTTTAAAAAGCACTGTTACACTATCCACTTTAGTACTATGTAGACAGAATGGATGAATATAGTCCTTATAGAGCATAGAATTGTTGTGACTCTAGACCCCTGGGTTCTTTCGTATATCATGGAGATGTACAAGGCCAGTAATGTTACTTTGGACAGTTACCTGGACACCAAAGCCTTTTCCAATCCAGTTCCAACCTCCATAGACTATATTGGAGTAGTCCTGATGCTGGGGCTGCATGAGAAAAAGATGCTCAAAGATACTTCGGGTGCTGAGCGCTCAACGGGCGTGAGTTACAGTTTAGTCCTGCAATGATGAGGTGGGGTGAATTTGGCCAAACAACTTGAGGCCCCACAAGGTCATCTGCGTCTGGGCTACCAATCACACAAAAAAGCAATTACAGTGAAAATCCTTGGTTCCGGTTAGTGTCCCTTTTCGTTGATTAATTTGGTTTTTGATGACGCTCCCGAGTCCAGGAGACATGGGTGCAACTTTTGGCCATCGTGAATTGGTCACTGTGGGTGCTTTGCGCCAGGTAGAGGCAAAACATATGCTGTGGCTACCAGCTTGCTTGTTTTGGTTCCATCAGCTCTATTGTCCTTGTAACCTAGTTCCAGGGGATGAAAAGGCTGACCCCTGGAGTCTCTGATCCTATCTGGGACTGAGAATCAGCTTTTCACTGAACCATAAGCCGTAGGCACTGTCCAAACATTACTAGCCCAAAGTGCATCAGGTGCACTTCTTCCAATGTTGCAGCATCTCTTCGTGCAGCTTTCAAAGGCAGCAGGACAGTCCTTCTCGATCCTCTCTCAAAATCCAACATGTACTAAGGGCTAGGGTGCCAGGAGCACCTATCATATCCCAGGAAAGTGCCCTGAGGTGATATGCGGTCACTAGCCAATAGGCTAGTAGGTACTCTTGGGTGACAAAGTACTGGTGTTGTGTGGCATTTGGCAATCCCAGAGTGCAATATTCTTGCCATTTTCAAGATCTCAGGACCTTCCTTCAACTGTGAGAAGCTTGGTAAACCCACACCAACGTTGTGACTACCTCAGGGCTACAGGACCACAGGAAAGCCGGTTTTGGGATGAATTTTCCCTCTGTCCCTGTCTCCAACGTGTCTGTATGAAAAAAGGCAGCCTGCTCAGGAGTGTTATTTTCAGCTGCCCTTCAAAGGCAACTTTCCCACATTTTGTTGCCTTCCTGAGAGAGGAGGTCACACCTCATTCTGTGGCAACTGCCTTTATTCCTAAGCCTGGGAGCCATTCGGTATGCCAGAGTCTGTGTTAGGGCATTGGACTAGCTGGGGCACAGAGCAGCTACTTTATAAAAGTTGCGTAACTTAAATAGTGACATTAATTTCGACCTGGGCATGAAATCGGATTTAATGACACAATTAGTTTAATACCAAACAGTACCCAGTTAGGTAGTTCCATTCAGAGGTTAGCCAGGCTTGGATGTCAGCTAGTAACCCTATATCAGCCAAAGTTGCTAATACATTTCCTCAGATGAACAGCAACTTTAAGGGTTTTGCTGTTAAGGCATATATTGACCTACATGTCTTTCTTAATAATATGCAGCTCCCTGCCATAGGGCACCATTGTCCTTCCTTAGGGGAGACTTACATATAAAGCAGTTGTAGCATTGTCATTACTTTAAATGGCAAAATCAAACTTGCAGTGCACACACTGGGCTTCCAGACTGCAGTGGCAGGCTGGGTGCCATTTTGTCCTTTGCACACTCAAGGTGGCACAAACATGCTGCAGCCCTAGGTGGCCTTGGTACCCTGGGTACCATATGCTAGGGCCTTATAAGTAAGTTAGCACTTGGGGACATGCAATTCGACATACTGTTTGTAATGGGTCAGAATATTCGCACTGGGGTCAGGTTAGCAGAACATGGTGCACTCTCAGAGTTGAAAAACCAGCAGATAGAAGTGCAAATGGGGGTAAAAAGTAGAGGGACACCTGCAAAAAAGACCGATTCCTTACTCTCACCCTGGTCCCTTTCAATTCCCTGAAGTTCTTGAACCCTTCCCACCTGTTCTACTTGGCTTAAGCTATTCACATTCCTCACCCTCAGGTCTTACTGTCAAACGGCCTAAGGCTTTCTTCCTGTTGTTGAGCAGCGTCGAGTTTCATCCGAACTGGACGCTGCAAGGAGGCTGTCACAGGAGATAGCTGCGGCAAAAAAATCCTCCCTAGGTGCTTTCGCCTTTGCCAAAACCCCTGACCGTTCTATTGCCAAACCTTTAAAATTGATTGAAACAACTGTAGACATCCATCATCCATCCGCGCCTATCATACACACCTCAAAAGAAACTTTACCATCACCCTCATTATTATCCGATGACCCTTTACAAACATCTAAATTTGGGGTAATGGAGGTAACGGAGGAAAGAAATGAGTTTAAAAGAGATGTGCCAGTATTGGGTTTAAAATCAATTTCTGTAAATCAAGTTGGGGGAGTTCCCAAAAATAAACAGCAGGGGACATACACTAAAAGGAAACGTGCTAATCAAACATCATACGCTAGGAAAAAAGTAAAGGTTGCAAAGTCACAACTATCTACCAAGTTGCCATCCCCGTCTCCAGCAATTAATACCCAACCTGCTGACCTCACAGTAGAGGCAGTCGTGGACTCGCTAGAGATAATTCAAGATAGGGATAGATTGACAATAGTGAAGGAGAATAATGAAGTACCACTATGTGTTATAAATGGGGGAGACGTTGAATTTCTGACCGTAGTATGGGAAACTCTTAAAAAGCTTTTAAACCCCTTCGAGGACAGATTATTGCAGATAGGATCCCAACTTTCCAATATTGATAAAAAGTTTTCACACTCAGGGAAACACCCCGGTAAGGAAGACAAAAATTTAATGGTTGGTGTTGAGAAACTTATAAAAAATCTAGTGAATCCCTTGATGGAGAAAACTCAAATAATAAATTCAAAATTAGATCAATTGGAGTTCTTAACATCTAAGAACACCACTTTATTGGAAAGTCTGGTAGGAAGTAAAAAACAACCCCCCACTACTGTTGGTAAGACTAGTGATAACACCAGCTCAGGGAAAAAGGGCTTTAAGCCTAACTTGATATCGCAACCTCTATCTAGCGGTACCACTTCCAGTACCACCCCCTCCTTAGTACCAACACCATTAATAAAAACCAAACAGGGGAATACAGTGGGCCAAAAGCCAAGTAATCCTCTGGTGGTAACTACACCAGTTAGTACATCTGCACCGGCCCAAATTAATACGGAAGTGAAAGAAACATCGTCAAGCAAACCTCAGGCACCTAGTAAAACCCCATTACAGGGTAGGGAGATCTACATAAATATACCCCCAGAGTCAGCGCCTTACATGGCCATCCTGACAGGTGTTCAACCCATCCGAGAGAATAAATATGAGAAAAATGAGGACCTCCTAAATAAAACAAAATTTTGGCTAAATACAAATAGGCCACTAAGTGAGGACACTGTCACAAAAATCCTCAGTGTTCGTAGGGTTCCCTGGGTTGGACCAAGCAAAAAAGACCTGGAGGGTGACTGTATTCTGATAAACTTTAGAGACAGTTGGGTCAAGGATATCATCTGTAGTAAGGCCAGGTTTGGGAGGATGGGGGATATCCAGTGTATTGGTCTTGAATACTTTTATCCCAAACTTTGTCAGTCTAACCCTGAGCAAAATCTTTTTCATCAAGGACAGCGTACAAAGGGTGGATACCAAACGGGTTGGACACACAATCTAAATATGAATCAAGACCCGTTCCACCATTATACTCCTTGGCAAGAGACAGTTCCCTTCATGGGGCCGCCAATCTTGGGTGATTTTACACAAGTTCCTTACAACCCACGACGATCAAGGTTTAGGGGCCCAGAATACCCTGGCTGGTTCCCAAATAATAACAACCATAACATTAACATCCCATTGAGGAATCGCTTTGACCCTTTCATGAACTTGGATGAGGTAGATTGACCACCACTTAGGACTAAAGGGACAATATCTACAATACCAGGTGGGGGAATGAAAGAAGATCAAGGTATATGCACTAATGATGTTGAGCCAGTGAAAGTAACATGCGAGGGTAATAACATGAGTGCTGGACACCTACAGATGGGCTCCGCTGCTATGCCAATGGTCACCTCAGATAATGGCCACGATCAGAATATGTCACCACTGCTCAACCCTAATACCACTGTCGTAACAGATGCTTTGGGAAACAGTCACGGATTACAAGGGTCCTCATCATCATCATCATCAGCACTAATATCTCTATTATCCTGGAATATCTCTGGAATCGTGAACAAATTAGATGATGAGATATGGTTAGATTTTGTGGAAACCCATGGAATCTTGTGTCTTCAAGAGACATGGTCCAGGACTACCTGCGATATCGAGGGCTTCCAATCATTTGCTGTCTCGGCTGTCCCATCTACATCGGGGAGGGCAAAAGGTGGTATATTGACAGCATTGTCAACAACACTACAGAACCTTCGCACCTCGACACTGGTAGAGACAAATTGGTACCAAATATTGTTTTTGGAACACCTATTCCCCGAAGCAGTGTTACTAATTAATTGGTACTACAATATCTTCAATGTATATGACACTTCGGTAATTGAAGACTTGGAGTATGCTCTAGGTAAAATCCGCTCTAGGCACCCTTCCTCGCCGATTATATGGGTTGGAGATTTCAATTGTACACTTTGCAGTCATGGGGGTTCAAATGTATGCGGTTTGGAGGATTTGAATGCTCAGCCCCTAAACCACTTCAGGCACACTCCGCAGGGGGATGCCTTGAATAATATCATCGTAATCAATGATCTATGTGTGGTAGACCCCTGGTCCCCCCCAGATACCCCGTATATACCAAGTTTCCAGGGCTTGAGGGGGGAAATGAGTACAATTGATTTTGTTCTGGTATCAAGTACCTTTCTTAAGTATGTGGGAAAGTTGGAGGTGGTGGCAAATCCCACTAGTGATCACAACCCTTTAATATTATCTATATGGGTTCCAACACAAGAACCACCAAGGAAAAGAGAACAACCTATTGAGTACAACAAAAATCAGGGTGTAACCCTGAAATGGGGGAAGATAAATGTGCATAAGCTGGAAGAGGATATTGTTGTAAACTGTATAAATGAAATAGAATTATGTTTAGCAGGTTCCGACTCACAATATGTCATTGAAAGTTTTGAGAAGTTGTGCTCCTATATAGGACAGTGCCTAAAAAAGCCTACAAGAAAGGGAGGCCAAAAGGCCTTTAGATGGTTTGATTCTGTGTGTTCTGCCACACACCGATCACTGAAATTAGCATTGTGTGAAAAGCCTAGAAATAAAGAGCTTGTCAGGACCAGTAGGAAGGCGTATAGAGACGCTATTACAAAAAGAAAACAGGATTTGAAAACCATGGCCTGGGATGATCTCGAAAAGGCAGCAGAATTGAAAGATAATAGGCTATTTTGGGAGGTAATTAATCGTCCCCTTTTTAAGAGCAATAATAATGAAGCTATAGCCATCCAGGTCACCGCTGAACAATGGGTCCAACATTTTAGTAAGATTTTTAATCCTAATTCGTATTCAATAATGTTAGACAATGAGGGGACAGGGGATGTGGTGTCTTCATCTCCCTCGGCCCTGACCCTCAGCTCTTCATTCACATTGACTGAGATTGAGGAGGCCCTAGGGAAAGGAGCACCATTAAAAGCTCCAGGCCCAGATGCTGTCCCTCTGGATCTTTTTAAATCCAATGTTAGTTTGTGGGCACCAATTCTTCTGAATGTTTTTAATGCTGTAGTGGTTGGCCGTATCCCTGGCACATGGAAAGAGGCAACGGTAGTGCCAATCTTTAAGAAAGGCAACAGATCCGATCCTTGTTGTTATCGCCCGATTTCTTTAATAGACGCCGCATGTAAAATCCTAGGTAGAGTAATTCTGGCGAGATTGGAAAGTTGGGCAGATTCTGTTGGATTGATAGTTGACTCTCAATATGGATTCAGACACGGAAAGGGGACAAATGAGCAGTGCCTTAATTTGGCACTGATCATGGGAAAGTACGTGAAGGCCAAAAAATCCACCATTCATCTGGCCTTCATGGACTTGACAAGCGCTTTCGATACTGTATGCAGGAACAAGTTATGGAGGATGATGAGTGACATGGGCTTTGAAGAACCCCTAGTGTCCTTGCTTCGCAGGTTACATGAAGCAACCAATGTGTCCATCAGGTTTGGCACTGGGGGGGAATTAACGAAACCAATTCCTTCTACTGAAGGAGTGCGTCAAGGATGCATCTTGGCGCCTTTCCTCTTCTTAGTTTATACAAATGGACTAGAACAGTACCTACTAAATCAGGGCTGTGATTTCCCAAAGATTAATGGTAAAAGCGTCCCTATGCTTTCATATGCGGACGATACTGTCCTAATGACATTAACAGGAAACGGCATGCAAGTGTGTTTAGACGCATTTAATAAATTCATGCTTGACCTAGATCTAAAGGTAAACTTTGGAAAATCCTTTATAATGTCCTGTGGCCCCAAGGGGTCGTCTGTTAGGAAGTTCGTGGTAAACAACCGCACAATTGGGAAAGTGGATAATTTCAACTATCTTGGTAATCTGTTTGATAGTAAACTAAGATGGTCACCGGTAATAAAGGTTCGAGCCCAGAGTATGACAAGGGCGATAGAGGGCATTTTCCGCTTCTGTAGCAAACTGGGGCAGAAACACATAACGCATCTTAGAACTCTTTACACTTCAAAATGCCTATCCGTAGCTACCTACGGGGCAGGGGTGTGGGGGACTGAAATGCCTGCCGCAATACAGGTGGTGGAAAACAACTTTATAAAAAGAGTCTTGTCAGTCCCAAAAAGTACCTCAAATATTTTCTGTCATAAGGAACTTGGTATGGTTAGTGTCTCTGATACAATCTGCTTGTCACCTTTACTGTTATGGGGCAAAATCTGGCAGTCTGAAGACCTGCAATTAACCAAAGAAATTATTACTGACTGCATGGCTTTAGATAACTCAAAGCAGATACCCTGGTTGTCCTATGTTTGTAACATGTTGAACAAAATCGATCTTGGTTCTTATTTTTATAGCCCCGGGAAAATCGAGGGAAATTACAAAATGGACATAAAGGCAAAGTATTTGATGTCTGTGAACCAGCTTTGCAGGGACAACATAATTGATATTGATACTATTCGTATCTGCAAACCCCAACCCCAGTACTATTTAATATTTACCCATAATGCGCAATGGCGATTCCTTTTAACAAGGTTTAGACTGGAGACCCTACACTATCAATTTGCCTTTCCTAAACAAGGGGGTTGGGGTGAGAGACTGCCCCCTTGTCCATGTAATAATAGGGACAGACAAAGTACCTTACATTTGGTTCTTTTTTGTTCATTGTATAAAGAGCCAAGACTCCGGTTTATTAAACCAATTCTGAAGGGCAGGCAACCTTGTACCTATAGGGAAGGCTATGAATTTTTGTTATCATTAACTTCTGTGGAAATCTGTTGTGCAATGTTAAACTTCATCAGAATCTCTTTAAAGATTAGGAAGATTTATGGGTAGCACCATCTGTATAGAAATTTTACCTAATTTGAGAATGTAAATGTCCTTGTTATTACTATTGTCATTTTTTAGGCCTTTTTCAAATTTGTGTAAGTTTTTGTTTTAATTTAGTTTTTAAGGAAAGATGAATTACATGTATGTATGTTCAATACTTTTATGATACATTTTATGTTTCGAATAAAGTTTTTGAATACGAATACGAATACGAGCAGTTTTCTGAAATCATTAAGCGGAATTACTGACAGGGTTCACCTTGCTGGCTAATTCTAGTTAGCCTGCTGGAGCTTCAGGGAGGTAAAGTGTGACTGTTTTAAAAGTCTTTTTTTCTAAAATATGTACTAAAAGTGCCTTGTGCTTCCAACCTGTGACAGAAAGCACTATGGATATGTAGGTCATTATTTTAAAATTGAATACAATTGGAGCAATTGGAAACCTTATACAATGAATATTTACAATAAAACAAGTGCTTTTGAAGTCTACATTTTATTGTTCTGTGTCTATTAAAAAGTAATTACCTCTCAAAAATAATAAATCTTTGTCACCATGAATCTTAGAGAGATTTTTTTAAATAAAGCATATGCTGGCTCCTAAACAGATTTTACATTTGATGGTTAACCAATTGAACACATTTACATTTCTTTCAGGTTAAAGGCACTCTGAAAAGAAGCCCTGTTTTTCCTTTAGTGCTATGTCCCCTTCCACCGTGGCTTTACTGCACAGAAGACCTTACCCCTCCCTCCCCTTCACTTTCAGCCAGAGATGCCTTAAGGTCCGAATAATAATTATCAAGATTTTTTTTCAAATTATTGAGAATGATCATGTCAGTCCAATACAACCCGCTTACTTTGACTTCTGTTTAAATGCAGATTTCTCTTGATAGCCTTAGGGCCCAGGTGACCCTTACTGTGCTGGAAACTGTTGGCGCATAGCATTAAGCAAAAATTGCTAAAGACGACTTCTGACAGTTTCAAAATACAGGGTGCGCCAAATTTATGAAAATGTGGCGCACCCCTGTGTTCTAGCACTGGCGCTTCATTCAGCTGCTTTGCGCCATGGCAGGCACACTTGCGCCTTAGTGCAAGGAAGCCTGCATTGCAGGGAATGATTGTTTAAGTGCAGTAAGGGGGCCCTTCCTGCACTTAAACAATTATGAATGGCAATTTGTAACTTCTATGTGTGCTACACAATGCAGCACACATAGAAACAGCAAAAACGAGGAGAAATTAATAGTTTTTCCTTGTTACGCTTTTGCAGACCAGGTTTTCCCTGTTCTTATATTAGGTGTAGTCCCATTTTTAAGGCAACCTTTGTAAATAGCAGAATTGACCAAAAATAAATGGGTGTTGCAGTGGAATGCCTACCCCCTTTGCTGCCCTGGACTGCTGCTTTCAGGGGCATATTTACAAGGTGGCGTTAATCCACTTTAAGTGGCTTAATGCCACTTTTTAAATATTGGGCGAGGCATTGCACCATAGCAAAGTCATTAAAAGCGACATTCTTGTTGTGCAATGCCCTTGTAAATATGACCTCTTGTTTTTAAAAAAAGGACAGAGGCAGCAATGTAGTAGTTATCAGTAGTGAATCAGGTGCAGTACCATAGGGGCATGGGCCGTGAGGGGCCCCAGTGCATCACAATCATGACATTTCTATTTCACAAAGCGGTAAGGGGGCTAATTTTACTTGCAATTGTTAGTGCTGAGGTCACTCTTGAAGCAATGAACGCACAACAGTTTGGAGCTATTTTTTTTTCTGAATGTGACAGTGAGCCTGTTTCAAGATAGGTATAATGGTCTGGCATAGCAGATAATGGGTGATAGGCAATGGAGGCAGCCTTTTTCTTAGGGGCACAGTTATAATAGGTGAAGCAGGTGAGGCATTCATGGAGCTCACAATATCCCACTTATGAGGAGCAATGCTTTTGGCCAGTTTCTGCATTTGTTAAGTGTATTTAAATATCTCAAACCTATTGTGGATTATGAGATGCAGAAAAAGTACTCAGCTCTGACTCTCCTCCTCCCCTCTCACAATCCTTGCCATAGAGATCTGGAGGTGGGGTCAACTTCAAGACATTTTGGTTTCAAGGGAACAGAACATAAAAGTTTGAAGCAATCTGCTTTTTGTAGATGGTGCAATAGTACCGGCAGGCCGTATGTGACATTTACATTGCTATACCATTGGTGTATTTTTCGGCACCATATACTATGGCCTTTTTGTAAGGAGGATTAGCTAATTTTATCAATTTTTTGTAGGAAGAGCATATACTCTGGGACCTGGATAGCAGTGCTCCAGTGTCCAGAGTTAAAAAAAAAATCTGAAATTCCAGTCAGTAAAAATGGAGCAGATCACAGAATAAGATGC
The DNA here is from genome assembly GCF_964263255.1 of Lissotriton vulgaris. Taxonomy (NCBI): domain Eukaryota; kingdom Metazoa; phylum Chordata; class Amphibia; order Caudata; family Salamandridae; genus Lissotriton; species Lissotriton vulgaris. The sequence continues at coordinate 16,502 of NW_028245173.1, forward strand.
ACCTTCTCACACTGCTCTTCCCTCAAATTAAACTTGAGGATAAACTTAACTATTCCCTTCTCATCACTTAAATGGAAAGGGTGTGGAAAAAACCACCTCCTTTCAGACTCACATCTTACTGTAAGGTTAGGAACAACTTCAATAGTTTCCATCCCTTCGATATTGACTGACTTTGACAGTACTGCCACTCTGTCAAGATCTGCCCTAGAAGCTAAACTCACCCTTCTCTTCCCACAAAAGACTATCTCTAGCCTAAGCACCAATCCATCCCAGCAGATGAACAGTGACCAGAACCTCCCATTATTAAAGAAACCTATACTGGACCCCTGTGACCTCGCAAACTAACGTACCATCACTTACCTACCACTCAATGGTAAGATCTTTAAAAAAGCAGAATATGCTCAACTTCAGGATCATATACATGCTCCTGCATGACTACCAGCCTTGCTTCAGATTAAACTGCAACGTTGAGACTGCCTCTTAATACATTGTACGCAATGCACTCTTGACCACAGATGAAGATGGCCCCTGCCTCCTGATAATATTGAACCTCTCAGCTGCCTTCAAAACAATCGACCTTCCAGACTCATATGCACCTTTGAATGAGATTCACAGGTAATGTTCTTCACTGGTTCTCCTCCTCCCTTTCCAATAGATACCAGTTTGTTCACATAGGCTGTTCCAGCTCATAAAAGATCCCCATCGTATGTGCTATCCTCTAAGGTGCCATACTGTCTCCTGTTATCTTCAACCTTTACATAGAGCCACTTGGTGCTATCCTCACAGGGCTGTTACACATAAGTGATCAAAAGACCCAAGCACACTGAGTTCTTGCCTGGGGTGTGAGGGCAGCAGTGAGACAGATCTGCATGTTCTGCTCTTCTGCCCCTCCTATTCTAGGTCAAGCGCCAAATGGATCATTCAATTTTGTAAGGCAAGGGGTCTTAGGGATTACAGGGAGGTATTCAGAATCCTCAAATATGACACCACCCCATTGGCAGTGTTTGCAACTGCCAAATTCATCCTGTCTATGTGATATTCGAAGTGTGCAAAACTAAAAATCGGATGCCCCCAATCTAGTGTGCCTGTAGTCACAGAAATATTGTAATCTATGAGGCTTCCCACAAAAAAATGTCTATGGATCGTCCAGTGTGAGCGTTATTTCAAAGTATGTTGATCTTTCATATATCTGTACTTTTTTAACCTTTTAACCATTGTTATGGATTAAAGGGCTTATTACGATGAAGGATTTTCTGCATCCTCCGGGCCGGCGGAAGCCACCGCCGGCCCAGAGGATGCAGAAAATCCTCTGCGGACCCACCAAAAACCCACCGCCACATTAGGATTGCTGGTGGGTCCTGGTTTCCGTCCGCAGCTTTTCCTCCGCGGTTGGCTTACAACCGCGGCGGAAAAGCTCTAATATGGTGACGGTGTCTCTCAGACACCGTCAGCCAGATTAGGATGGGCTGTGAAACATGCTTTTCCGCGGCGGCTTTTCTGCCGTGGAAAAGCATGTGTAACTTCACTGCGGTTGCAGGGGGGGTTGGGGGTGCACATGGTACCCCCCTGCATTTGTATGCAGAAATCGGCGGGCGCCACACGGTTCCTGCCGCTTTCTGCATACAAATGCAAGGTATGCATTTTTACCATTGGGGCGGATGCAGCTTGAAGCCGCACCCGCCGCAATGGTAAAAATAGAGGATGTGACCGCCAGGGTGGCGGTCACATCCTAATTGCACAGGAGGGAACTCTGCATGCCATGCGGAGGTTCCCTCCTACTCTATGGTGGCAAACGGACTCAGGTCCGTCCGCCATCATAATCGTCCCCTAAGTTTCCTTTAGGTTTGTAATGCATTATTGCCTAAAGTTTTATATTTTTATCTGTAAATGTGTATCTATGTCTTTTTATGGTTTTTAACCAATAATAAAAGATTTTGACTGACTGACTGACTGGCTATCCTCACGGATACAAGTACTGATATTCAGCAGTATTTTCATGTACTTTGTACCCTACGGTAGGAACTGTGTATTTGTGGACATCATAACCATTGGGATGGTACCAGACTGATTCTTTGTACCCCCATCAGGATATGTCATATTATAAGCCAAATAGCTTATAGTGCCACCGTACGCTCCCCTAGATCTAGTCGGGTAGCAAATAGTTCTGACAACCACTGAATATGACAACCCTGATCCCAGAGGAATCATGGGGACGGATCTAGAACCCTTTTGCTCAGTCACTCGTGCTCTCAGAGAAATATACAAGGAATACAAGGTGGGACATTTTCAATGTTTTTTTAACTAACACGATTCTTGTATAAAATATATGTGCTGCAATGATCAATTGACAGAGCAAATGAAAGTTATTTGAAGTACTAGGACAGTGAACAGAATAAAAAGTTACAGCATTGTGCTAAGACAATGTATATAAGCAGGCATATCAAACAATATAGAAATCTAGCATACTCCTACTATGCGTCCTCTAACCTAAGTGTCTTGGCCATGTGAGTTCTGCTAAGAATCTCTATTCAGGATGATTCAATCCCTGCTACCTGAAAGGAAGGAATGAAAGTCTCCATAGTGGTCACAAGCTGGACACCCTTTGCAGAGACATCAGCAAGCTGCTGACCTGAAGCTTCATCATGTAGAGACCTTGTCAATGAAAGCAAAGCACTCCTTTAACTAAACTCTGAAATGCGTGTTTATTTATAATGAAAAGCATCCATGCGAGTCCTCAAGCATGCCATTTCAGCCCAAAATTGGCACTTCCTCATGGAGAGGGCCCCACTAGGAAATCTCTTCTGTGCCCATATGTCTCTTCCCTGCGTGTGTGGACAGTAGCACTTCATGCACAGGGTTGATGATTAAATGCATACCAAGGTGGGATATCCATTATAGTTGTGAAAGAGGAAGCAGTCCAACAACTGCTAAATCAGTCCCTTTGTCTTTTCCACAAATTACTTTCCTGCAGAACTGATAAGTATTGGTGTTAGTAAAAGGTTTTTCTGTGCATCCATTCAAAACAAAACTGTTATTTTTTAGTCACATTTGTGTGCAATAGCAATGTATTGACTGTTTAAACTTTTCTTAAGAAACCTGAAGACAAAATAGAGAAAAAACACTTCCATAGTTTATGCCACATAATGCTACCTACTTTATTTCCTTGCTGTATACTTACGTCATCCTTGCCACATTGTTTCTTAGTTGCATTATATGACTCATTTTATATTCCAAGGGCCTCATTAGGGTATGAGTGCATTTTTTATGTTAGAGCTGGGCTCACTTTCAAAAGGTTCACCCAGCGCTAACTAGGAAAATGTGTTCCATTAAAGTAAATGTGCCCCCCCGTGCAACCACAAACTTGCACTGCCCGGGGGCAGCGCATTCAGGAGAAAGATGGGGTGGCTGCTTTGAAGCCGCTCCGTGTTTTACAGTACAGGTGGCAACCCATCTGCACTTTGAAGGAGGATTAGTGATTCCCTTGCAGGCGGGTGTGTGACTACACACACCTGCAGCAGGATGACCGCAGGGTATAGGAGACCCCTTCTTCCCCCTCCAGCGGGCTGCAATAAGGAGGCCCACTGGCAGTGCATCAATTTTAGGTGGCACACAGTCAGTGCGCCTCCTGACAACTTCTTTGCCTTTCGAATATGGCGCAGGTGGAAAGGCAAAGAGATTCCCTCATTTGCATGAGGCCTTGCCTCCATTCAAATGAGGGAACACATTAGCTCTGGCTCACTTTCTGTGCCTGCCATTGGTATTACAGAAGGGGACACACAAGTGTCTACGGCCCCTTCTGTAATACCAAAGTGCCCTAGGGGCACATACATCCATTGCACCCCGGGGCACACCGGTGATACAGCCCCTGATTGCATTTATCAATAAGTGTTAGCAGATAATGCTCAATAGAATTCCTCTAGTATTCCTAAAGACTTAATAAGCTCTTAAAGAAACAAGTATTTTTAAAACACTGGAGGGAATCCATCGGTAATACAATATTGATGCCAATCACGAGCTTGACCACCAACGGCTGCTCTGAACAAATGGAGAACACAGCAAGGAACTCTGTGATAGTCACACTCTGCAGATGCTAACTTTTTTAGAAACAGCTATAAGACGAAAATGTATTTTAGGAGTCACATATACACTGTGGAACAGCTTGTAGTTTTTTAAAATGCACACAGTACAGACAAAGGAACTCTGCAATACAGAAGCAAAGAAAAGAGACACTACAAGCCTTCTGAATGCAAAATGCCTTAAGTGATCACTTCAAGTTCTAATTAAAGACAAGACGCCAGATTGCAAAACATTTTTGATTGGCACTATTAAATAGTTGCTCCAAACACCCTTTAACGTATTATGAATGCAAGATTCTGGAGGTGTTAGTGTGTGACAAGAAAGTTTTTAAACACTTTTACTATTGTACTGTAGTTTGTGTGTAGCGCTCAGTCAGTCATTCAAAGTTCTTTATTCGGTTAATTAACACCATAAAAGCATTCTATACAAAAATATTAGAATTAATGTGACATTCCTTAACAACAAAGATATTGCACAAGTTGCATATACAAGATAAGCAAACACTTTGAAATGCAATGTTAAAACCTGATTATTAAAAAAATAATTCATAAAAACTAGATCATGGAGTTCATCGCTCCCACTTTTTTCCTCCTTATCCTAACTGCTGCAGTAAGGAAACTCGCTATATTAAAAATTTCCCATACATTGGACAACATCTGTAAATATATAAGTGCTGGTTTTGGTAGTAAAAATCCTTTATGCTTTAGATTGGGAAAAGAAAAGGTCTCCGACTATATAAAAAATGCTCACAGAATAAAACATTGCAATGTATCCTGGGTGGAAAAGTTATCACAAGAACAAACTCCCAGATCTTCCACCATTCTCCATCCCGGGTAACTGCAAGGAGAAAATGTAACTGATTCATCCTGAATCTAGCCAGGAGAAAGCGGTGGTTAGAGTTGGTTACCACTTTTAAATAGGGTTCAATTGCACATGACGTTTTTAACAATTGATGGGCATGTACCACTGGTTTTATCAACTCACTTTCCTCTCTTTCCATAAGTGCCCTATATAAATACGATTTCTTGACCCACTGCATGTCTTCCTTTACTAATTTTTCTGGAGAATTAAATAATTCTGGCCGTCCCAATTTCTCAGCCAGCCTTTTAACGTGACCCAACCAAGTTAGTACTCCTGGCTCGATCTAAAGCTAAGCAATCTCTCATAATTTCACGATTCATTTCAAGTTTAGGGTTTAGCTAAGTTGCAATACATTTTATTAGGGGTGCCATCGCAATTAAATCCTCCACCAAGGCTGTTCCAGTCTATTGCTGAATTATATATGTTGTTACATACAGAGGGGGTCACAGTTGTGTGATGTAATTTCATCATATTACTTAGATTCAAACTAATATCACATTTTTTATATATGTATGAGTGATGTTGTTTATTCACATCCTCAATCATAAACACATTACACATATATTTTCTGAATTCAACAACGTTGAGTCGTGGGTGAATGCTAGATTACAAGAGAAGCAAATCAAATACCGAAATGAGTAAGTGTCTTCTGTGAATACCGAAATGAGTAAGTGCATTCAGAGAATACCAAAATAGTAGTAAGTTTAGGATTTAGTCTTAAGTTCATTCTGTGAATCGGGCCCATAGTCACTACCTTAAACAATAGTTCCCATTGCATAGCCTAGTTTGGAAGTGTGTGTCATACGGTAGTGATCAAAATCACAAAAAGAGTGTGATACAAACTCATATTCACTACCATAAAGAAAGGTCTCATTGCAGAGCCTTATTTAAACGTGGGTGTCATACAATAGTTATCACCATATAAAAAAGTCTCACAAGCCACCAGAGACCGCATTCTTACTTAGTAGAAAGTGTTGGCAGTTACCCCGTTTGAGAAAAATCAAAACCTACCACCTGACTCACAATACCAAAGTTCCCTGGAGCTTGATTCAAAGGCTAACGGTATCAGAAGTATGTTGTAACCACTGTTCCCGCTGCGAGACCACCTACGCGATACAAGATAGCAACGTACAGATTCAATCATTTATCTCAAAATCACCAACTAGAAATAAATATCTGATGGTCTGTGCAATCACAAGTCTCGTGAGTTAATCGAGAAAGGGGTTATGGATATCCTAGTCGATTCCGTGCTTTAATCTATATGGAGAAAGAAGGGAGCTTCTGTAACAAAACCTACTTCGCTCGCCGCAATACACCAAGCAAAGGAAAACCACATTGGTTGACTCACCGCGGATCTAACAATACCAGTCCGTCTCACGCCTCCATCAATAATAGTGCGGGCGGGGCGGTTTCTGAACCCTTAAATACACCTGCAACGTGTCATCAGCGCGTGCGCCTGCAGCCACTAAATGCCGGCAGGGTAGGTTGCCATATTCGAGTCCGTGCATACGCGGCCACAGAAGATAGACTTGATTATCAAGATGCGCTCACCTGTAGTTCTTATCCAAAAGTTTGAGCATGTCTAAAAAGGTTTATTTTCAACTAGTGGGTAAATGAATAAAAATAACTTAAAGTAATGGGGCATATGTTGGGAGGAAGACTGGACTTAGAAAGTGCTGTCGCCAGTAATTACTCAAAGTGCGGGCAAGTATTCATGGAGTGACTGGATAAACAATTTCTATGGATAAAAGGGGGTATGTTGGGACCATGAGTAAAAGTGGTCATACTCCCGGAATACTGAAATCCATAGCAACAGGGTTATTTGGGTGAAAGGCTTAAAAGACAGTTACATGATGACATAGAATGACAGTTCTGAAAACAGTATTTCCAGGAAAAATACAGTGTATAAGCATTGCATTTTTAGTTTCGTTAGTTCATCTGTGATTGACCTCCAGGGGGGAGATAAAACAAAATCGTACAACAGTTTGGCAAACAACATGTTTTCCTATTCTCAGAGCCCCCAGCGGAGACACGCTAACTGTGCATAACTGGCATCTTGTTCATTTAAACCATTATGGATGGTGTCAAAGCGGGTTATCCATTTAATCTCCCTGCTCTCGTTTCCGGCGAAAGTCACGGAGAAGATCGTCGACAGCTGACCCGCAACCTTGAAGACAACAACATCCTGGACCCATCCAAGTCCGTCTTCCGCAGCAACCACAGCACTGACATCGCCCTCATCGCCACCACCGATGACATCAGGATCCTTATGGACAAAGGAGAAACAGCCGCCCTCATCCTTCTGGACCTATCAGCAGCCTTCGACACAGTCTGCCACTGCACCCTAACAGCACGCCTCCTTAACGCCGGAATCCAAGAGAAGGCCCTGGCTTGAACCACATCCTTCCTTTCCTGCAGATCGCAGAGCGTCCGCCTCCCCCCCTTCATCTCCAAGACCACAAGATCATCTGCTGCATTCCACAGGGATCATCCCTCAGCCCGACGCTGTTCAATATCTACATGGCACCACTCACTCACATTGCCTGACAGCAAAGCCTCAACATCATCTCCTATGCCGACGACACCCAGCTGATCATTTCCCTCACCGAAGACCCCCACACCGCCAAAGCCAACCTCCACAGAGGAATGAAGGCTGTCGCCGAATGGATGAAGGACAGCAAGCTGAAGCTGAATTCAGACAAGATGGAGGTCCTCATCCTCGATCCCACCCCCTCAGCCTGGGACGACTCCTGGTGGCCAACATCGCTAGGAACAACCCCAGAACCCACCGACCACGCACTCAACTTGGGGGTCATCCATGACTCCTCTCTCTCCATGACCAAGCAGGTCAACACCGTCTCCGCTTCCTGCTTCAATACCCTCCGAATGCTCCGCAGGATCTTCAAATGGATCCCCTTCCACACGAGAAAAAACATCATCCAGGCCCTCGTCACCAGCAGACTGGACTACGGGAACGCCCTCTATGCAGGAACAACAACCAAGCTCCTGAAAGGGCTACAACGCATCCAGAACACATCGGCATGACTGATCCTCGACGCCCCTGACGCAGCCACATCACACCCCTCCTCAGAGGCCTGCATTGGCTCCCTGTCAACAAGAGGATCACCTTCAAACTCCTCATCCACACACACAAAGCCCTACACAGCGCCGGACCAGCATACCTCAACGGCTGACTCAGCTTCTACATCCCCACCCACAGCCTCCGCTCTGCCAACCTCCCCCTCGCCACAGTTCAATGCATCCGGAAAAAACACCGCCGGCGGCAGATCCTTCTCCTACCTCGCAGCCAAGACCTGGAACGCTCTCCCTACTGGCCTACGACAGACACAGGACCTGCTGGCCTTCAGAAGACTTCTCAAGACATGGCTTTTCGATAAGTAGCAGCCTCCCCTCTAAACCCTCTCCCTCCCAGCGCCTTGAGACCCTCACGGGTATGTAGCGCACTTTACAAGTGTTTGAATATTTGATTAAATGATGCATATTCCCTGGGTACAATTCCCCCTTTGGTCATACCTCACTGTAGCAGTCAAATGCCTGTGTAAATCGGCAAGGAAATGAACAATATTTCCATCCACACCAAGTTTGATGAGTATAACCCATAGCTTGGATCTATTCAATCGGTCAAAGGCAGAGGAAAGATCCATGAACGCTAAATACAGTGTTCCCTTCTTGGCACTGGTGTACTTCCCAATTAATAGATGCAGATTCAGGCACTGGTCAGTAGTGCCCCTTCCATTCCTGAAACCGTATTGCAGATCTGATAGGGTATTGGTTTCAGTTAACCAAGACGTACTTTTGCTAATTACCACCCTTCCAAGAATCCAGCTGAACCCATGAGTGAGATTGGTCTATAACAGCTAGGGTTCCCTCTATTACCCTTTTCAAAAATTGGGACAATAACCGACTCAGACAATGATCTAGGTAGACCCAATTTACATGCTATGTTAAAAACATGGACCAGAAATTTTGACCAAAGTACTACATTAGATTAAAAAATATCGGCCGGGACACCATCCGATCCAGGAGCTTTATTACTTGTCATTTTGTTTATTGCCTCCACTACTTCTAGCTCTGTAAAATAATAGTGTATGCCTCAACTTCAAAAGCAGTGCCTAAAGATCCTTGGTTCCCTTGATCGCCATATATAGTTTTAAAGTGGTTAACCCATTCCTGCACCTGTATATTACAATCAAGAGAAATGCCCATAGTTTCAAAAATTGCCATTGTCTTTAATAACGTGAATGGACATGAGATCATTCCATGCCTCATTTTTTAATTTCTTCTTTACGTTTAATTATTGCCAATTTATATATTTTCCTTAATATTCTTGTGGTTTGTTTTTTTATAGCCAATAACAGCTTTTGATGCGCAAATGAGCAGTTATGGTCAAACCACCTCTCCCATTTATTTTGGGATCCTTAAATGGGCGTTTAAGATCAGAGGCCACCTGGTTGCAGATTTTAATGTATGCTGTAAGGACCTCTTTGCCCCTTAAGTTGTCATGTAAGCAGAGGTCCAGCTCCCTTCCAACAGTGTTCAAAACATTTGTTTGGAAAACCCCCGGCACCACCATACACCACTTAAGCCTACGGGCTTGGTCTCTAGGTTTTATGCTAGAAGTAAAAGCACAACTGTTAGGTTTGAGATTGTGCTTAAGATCTCCCAGCAGTATCAGCAGTATAGAAGTGTGGTCACTAAAATGAGACCACTTAGTGTTATATCCCATCACCTGGGGGATAAATGCTACACTGATGAAAATATAGTCAATCGTGGAATGCGTTCCCCTGCCTTTAAAAGTGGGAATATCATTACTATCAAGCGTTGTGTTGGGATAAGACAGACCATGATCCGCTAAAATACCCTCAAAGAGGCCACCTTGCTGGGACTGTTCACAATGTATCTCTAAATGGTTATCAGGACCTAGATTGTAAGTTAAAATCACCTAAAACAATAGCCGAATAAGAAGTGGTTGTGTAGCGCTCTTTTGACTGTGATATTGTGATAGGCCATTTTATGTTTTAATTGACATGCTCTGTTACTTTGTGTATGTCATTGTGGTGTGTTTAGTTATTTATTTTAGCTACATAAACATACACAGCCAAAACCAGCACGTCTTAAAAGTTTCTGTGATCACCAACCATGCACTACTTTCTGAGGTAAAATAACAATCCGCGAGCTCATCAATCATTTAAAACACCAGTCATCCCAAGACTGTGGCCACTACCAGGGCTAACTTTATGTGAAATGGCCCTTAGGTCATATGACATAAAATGACATGTGACACCCACTGCTGACTGGAGCACAAAACATGCTGTTTACCAAAATATCAATTTGGAAATATTGTTTTACTGTTCTAGAATTTCCTTTGTATCATAAGAGCCAATATATCTTCCAGAATACCACTATAGGAATATTATTTTTTAGTGTTGCATTTATTAATGTTGTTAAAATATTATTGCACATGATATAGATGGAATATTGCTGTTTCTAATATTACAAAAGTGATGTAATTCATATTTTTTTAAATAGAAGCAGGATTTTGTTCATGAACACGTTAAACAAGGGTAGTTTTTTAAATTTTTTTATTTTTTTGCTTTCTTTATGTTCAAATTTTTGCCATTTTTTAAAATTATCTTTTTACATTTTTATGTTAGTATTATTTCTTTTTGATGTTTTGTATTGAGTCAATGACATTTTTAGTTTTTGTTCATTGTTATTTATTGTGGATGTAGAGTTTATAAGGGAAAATGAGGGGGAGAGCTTTTTAATTTCTTTTTTGACGTTTGTTGTGCATTTTTTTAATATATATTTGGAAATGTTTGTTCATTCATATCATTTGTTTTTTACTTTAAAATTATTAAAAACAATGTTTTTATGTAAACACAGACAGTGTTTTTAATAGTAAGCTTTACTATTTATTGTCAATTAAAAAATGTAAAAATTATTAAACTTTTTTGTCATTTACAAATTTTTTGTGGACATAACGATCTTATGTTACATTATTGGTGAATTGAGTTATTGGGTGAATGCATTGAAATGTATTATTTCAAAGTGATTTATTAGATTCCAGTTTAAAAAAATCAAAATGTATTTAGGTAATATTGAATTAATGAATGAATGAATTGGGCAGTTTTTAAGAGCACTGTCAATCGTACTTGAGCATCCTGATGCTATACTGAGTAGAACTGCAAACCTTGCACTGGACCTGGATATTTGATATTGCATATGTGTTGTATAATTGTTGTTTTTTTAAATATGTATACAATATGTGTATTTTTTTTTCTATTTTTTTACTAAAATACACACATTCATATTTTTCTCCTGCAATAATTGTTAAAATTACAGAGTTTTAAGACAGTGTGAATAGAACATTTATCCCACCTCATTGTACAACATCTTCCCTAATATAGGTTAAGATTGGAGTAGGAATAATACAACTACCCCCTTTTATGTCAAACACATTCCCTAAGGTAGCTTACTCTAGAATGAGTTAAGTCAATTCATCCCACTTAAAGTCCAACATTTTTCCCATAGTAACTCAAACTGGAGTATGGATGGTAAATCTAACCCCCTCATTGTCCAAGTTGGGACAGTATATATAAACTGTTTAGGGTCTAATTTACCTTGATTTTGTGTCAGGGTTTTCTCACGTTTATGGCTCAGCCCTGTCACAAAGTCATTTTTGGATTTTACTAAGCCACACAAAGCCACTTTATGTAGCGTTAATACAAAGTAACGCAATGCAGTGCATAGCAATGCCATGTGTTACTTGGCACCGGGTAAGCATTACAAGGGTAGAGCATGGGTGGAGCATGGGCATTCACATGAATCTACCCAAGTACTTTTATGCAAACCCAGATATACAAAGACTTGTAAACCTGGTTTTGTGCCAAAATAGTGTACATCCAGACAGAGGCATAGCAAGAATAAATATCTTCTTTTCTACTTGTTTTTAGCAGTATGCCTCTTAGGATTATTCCTGCACAATGAAATCCTGCATGTAATGGAGGTACCTTTGAACTATAGTGGTGCAAGTATGTCTGCATTGGCGCCAGAAAACCCACAGTCTGCCAGGACAAGGAGAGAGCAGACATGCTCTGTGTCTTGGCAAATATGGGGCACTTCTTCTCTATTCCTTGAATGCAGCTCAGTATGGCACTGCTGTGCATGAAATCATAGTAAATGTGCCTCTTAATGTCCAGACTATGCCAAATGCAGCTTACATTGGAGTGTGAATAGTCAATGTAACCCTTTCAATGTCCCCTGATTTGCCAAAAAGTGGAAATAGTAAACACATGCTACTGTTACAGTGTAAAGCTTTATATTCCGTTTTTTGAAAAATAGAATTGTCAAAACTTTTTAATATAGTTTCGCTTTTTTAATACAATTTTTAACAATTTGTATAACATTTTCAAACACTTTTATAAGATTGGAAAAAAAGTATTGAATTTCATTTATTTCCCATTATTTTCCCCGGACACTTAGGCCTTTAAGGGGGCCACCAGACTCATGTGGCAGTCTCCTGGAACTGCTGCAAATGTCACAACCGACATCGAATCGCCATTCCCTGGCATTTGCGCGGTGGTCCTGAGGCAGCAATATGCTTGGCAGGACTGCAGAAGTCACACCAAATATTAAAACAGTTTCCTCTCTGCCACAGTTTTCATGGCGCCCACAATGAAAACCGTGGTAAAGAGGAAATAAAAGGGGACCTACGCCATTTCGATGCACTCAGGGGGCACAAAATATGCCCCCGTGTGCATGCACTCCAGTACCTGCACGGCATGGACTGCAGCAGTCCAATTACAGTACTATTTAATGCGCCCTGCCCAGGGAAAGCAAGACGCCCGCCAGACCAGGAAAAAACTCCTGATCTGGCAGTCGGTTCCTACATGGGTTTGGCAGTGTAGGAGCAAGGTGGACCCACTCCTACACCGCCAAACTCATAATAAAGCCCTTAATCTATTTTGTATTTTCAATTAGCTGTAATTTTTTTCTGCTATCTTTATTTTAATAGGCTATCTGCCCCATTTGGCGTCCTTTGGTGTCATTCCAGCTTCTGTGTGTTCGCAGAACCCTGGTCATTCTCTAAGTATCTGGTAAGAGAAATTCAAAGGTTTTTTTGCATAGCTAGTAATTGTGGGGATGTGTTTACGGTAAGTATAGTTAATGTAGCTTAGCATTTGTTGTTGTTATTTAAGTAGTTTTGTTTATGGGGTTATTAGTGTTGTGTATGTGGGGGTATTTTGAGGGTTTTACAGGTGTTCCATTGTAGTTGTTGATTTTTCCAAGTTTATGGACACTTTAAAAAAAAAAGAAATAAGATTGGTTCTATGTTATTCAATAATATTTTTTAATGTTCTTTCTTATTTAGTTTTCCTGGATTGGTTTTTACTAAAGATTGCTTTTCAAGGTTTGATGATTACAATTTTGTAATGTGCATATTGTTTTATACACATTTAATTTTTGCATTTTATTTTGTATATTTACTTTGGGATCGTGGTTTACAAAAGCAAAACTTTATATTATATTGTATTTCAAGTTTATAGTTGAGGAATAATTATTTGCTTTACATTTGCTTCTGTTTCCTTAACCCCTTCCATGCTGGGCCGTTTCCGCCGCTGTGCGGTAAACAAACGAACAGGGCGGGGCCGTGACGAACCCCAGCCGTCATCAGCACACGAGCACTGTGGAGCGTGACGGCTGGGGTTCGTCATCAGCATGGAAGGAGTTAATGTTCTGCTGTGTATTATATTTATGTCTTGGCATTTAATATTAAGTTTTGTGTTTTTAAGTGGTGTTATTTCCATGATTAACTGTATATTAAATAATCAAGTCAAGCCATTGAGTCTTTCGAATAAATTCATAAAAGACATACCATTTAAACAGAGCTTAGCATAAAAAGTTATAAACATCATATTAAATTGATTACGTAACATTAAACCAAACCAATACATTTCATGATCATCAGTGTAAGCATATTGTGCATTAAAGGGTTAGAGTGCAGAGTAGTAAAAAGTAGTAGGTCCACAGTGAATAATACATAAAAAATATTAAATAGATAAAAAAGCTAAAGAATCTCTTGGGAAAACGCCCACCAGAGCTGGTATAGTAATCATAAAATCCTCTGTGATATCAGCCAGGTTATTTACATTTTTAAACGATATAACACAGTGCGTGGTATTATTCACCTCCAACAAATTACAAGAAGACATATATCATTGCCTCAGCTCCTTTGCTCGTTTAACCCACATCCAGCCTAAAAACTTAGCAACGGCAATCACAATAGGTTCATTGGTAGATATTTTTTAAATCCTTAGTTCTTTGTTGCTTAACCGGTCCCCAGGTTTAAACAGATAGGCTTTAACCATCTTTGCCTAGGAGATGTATTCGCTGGGGAAGCAAATAAATATGTGCCAACGATTAATAATCAACTAAATCTATTTTAATAAGTCTTACTTGTCAGTTTTGTTTGTTATAAAGTTTATATTTTTGACTGATTTAAAAAAATGATTGAAATTACATTTACAAGTAAACTAGTTTGGCAAGGTTTGTAGTTTACAGTGTTATATTAGATGCAATTTAAATATTTCGATTTTGGGGAGCTGTATTCCTGCTATGGATTCTAAGTAGGGTATGCCTTGGTTGGTAGCAAATATTTGGACTGTATACCTTAGTTTTGGTTTGTTTAGATAATCTCATTTTAAGTTGAGTTATAGATTGTTCTATTCTATGTTAATGGCAGCTTCTACATTTTAAAATATTTCTAGGAATTGTGAGAGTGCACGGTGGCTTATGTATAGTGTCCCTTGGAAGGAGTAACGCTGCCCTTCTATAACATTGTTTGTTTGACTTGTTGCGCCATAACACAGCCATATATGGTAGCAAATGTCCTATCCACACGTACAGAGTAAAATATTACAGTGTGAAGGACTAGGTTATTTAGAACCCAGCGGTGCCAGGGCACAACACCTGAAACCTTCGTGGGTAACCTGCTCCGGCGTACGAATCACAGAGACACGGGACACTTCCTTCGGCGTCAAAGATTCAAGGTTTATTTACTGCAGGGAACACAGAAGTCACGACAAGTAACACACGTGCAACTTGGGGAGACTGCTTCAAAATGGTTCTGTGAATCGCTCCTTTTATACACAATTTCCCCATAGAGTTACATTGAACACAAAAGTTTATGACCCGGTTCCCACAATCATCCCCCAGAGGGGTCGCTTTGGTCACTTTGATACACATAAGGCCCGGAACATAAGTGCGGAAACATTTGGCGGTTTCCAACTGTAAAAACCCATCTTCCCAACATTAGTGCATTCCAATCGGTAATAAACAGATCGAAATAGGAACAAGAACAGGTGTAGAGGAAGACGGAGACAGTGGGGAAATCGGAAAGGGTGTAAAAGGGGAGGTATCAAAGAAACACGAGATACAAGCATCAAAGGGACGTGCCTAATGAGATGAACGGCTGAGACAATAAGTCCGTGCGGCAAGATGAGCCTCGAGCGGCGCCATCTGCTTTACAGTAGCATCCCCCTCATCATAAAGACACTTTCAAAGGACATGTGTCTTCCACAAATATCTTGGGAGTCCCAGGGTCGCGAAGCGGACAACGTCCGTTCGCTGGCTACTTGAGGGCAAGAGACAAAATGGATGCCGTATCTAAGATGGAACCCGTGGGTACAGATAGGAATGCCCACGTAACAAACGAACGGTTTAGGTTAGCACAGCGAAACTGCGCACACTTACTAAACTCGTCATTTGCGGTTCATAGATACCAGACTCGACCATATTCGTGCGAGTCGAAAACACCACTTACAATTGTCACGGAACCTCAGACGCTCCTTTTGCCCTCATGTAGGCAAGCACTAGTCGGAATCATACTCAATATTCATCAGACCATCTAGATGTTGTTGTAGCATAGCTCTGTCCAACCGAGTTCCATTGGTAACAGGCGGCTGTCTCATACACGTTGTAGCACAGAGGCCACATAAGGCAGGACCGCACTGCACACAAAGGCAACACGTGAACAGGAACGCCACAACAACTCCGATAATCATCAGAATCTTCCAACCCCAAGTCGACATCAGGCCCCAAAACCACCCAAGTAGCGTCCAATCCCCTACATCCACGTGTATGGATTCAGAGATTTTATGCAACTTAGAGATGGCTTGATAGACGGTCGGAGCATTATCTGGAATGAAAATGCAGCAGCTCGAATGGATCACCTTACATACCCCACCTCGATCTGCTAAGATGACATCTAAAACCATACGGTTTTGTAACGTCATAAGTCTATCCGCCTGGAGTTCTGTGGTGATATTACCAAGGGCACTGGCAGTAATATTAGCTGTCGATTCTACCACTCGAGTCAACTGTCTCAGGTTCCTACTATTAACCATAGGCCCCCAAAACGGGAGGAAACCCTTGAAAAAGTCTCCTGCCTCTTGACCGGCAGTATCCTCTTTGCTAATTATGCCTCGCACAACTCTAGTCTTATGATAATCGGCATCTACAGTGAACGTCGGAGGCAACAAATTTGCAATGAAGCAGGAGCCCATGAAGTCAGCGGGCAACCATGCATATGCACGATCATGGCAGATAAAGTATGTACCCTTGGCAGCCAGAAACACAGGGGACGAGACCATCGGCAAAATGTAATTTTCAGTGCAAGCACTCTCTCCAAGTCGGGCTTTCGATCTTCGGCCACGACCCATCAGGCAAAAATTGCCAATGTGGGGTACGACCCATATCGGAGGTGAGCTTTTAAGCTGCTTTTCACTAGTGAACACACTATACTCGCCTCTACTCAGGACCCTATAGGCTTGTACCTCTTCAGGAATAAGCGAAGGATCATAGATATCGCTGTCTAAGTCCTCTATTGCTATCGACAAAGGTTTTTGATACGAGGTAGGACCAGAGTAGGGAGAGCGTGGTTCTCGAATGGGGTGGAAACCCAGTGCGCTTCGAAACATTGTTTGAAATGCTCGAGCAGACCCTTGGAAACTGTACGGTAACACCAGATACGGAATTCCCTTATCCGTAGTATGTGGCATCAACCCACACACCCAACAATTAGTAGTATTAACCACTAACTGATGCTGGTGAAGGAGCTGAATAAAGGAATTATTGCGGAATTCTGCACGTCTAGCCTGCTCGTGTTCGGGTAAGACATGAAAGGAATGGGGAGAAACAACAGTAGTAAGTTTGGGATCAGGCGTAGGAGTAGGTAAAACAGGAGATTGAAGACCAGAGATCATATAATACACCCCACCCACCAAGAATGCAGAAACAGTCAAAAACAACATAAACACTTGAAACATAAAACATTTCGTACGACTAAGTTGTTGCAGCTTGAATCTTTGTATCTGAGCTTCTTCCAAGTCCATCAGCTTCGAAAATGCCATTCCCTACGACCGTCCGCAACGTTTCTTGACGCACTTCGTTCTGTGTAGCAATAGTCAATCCCTAGGAGTTCCCAGGAACCAACGGTCTTTAACCTAGCGTCAAGACCTACTAACCAGAAGGAAGTACGCGCGCGGCCCTACGGCCTTTAATGCACAATATATATATATGCAAAAACAATGTCTCTCGGCTGTGGAAGAAAAAAGTATAAGGAATGAAGCTCAATGTATATATACACAGGAATAATTACAATAATATAAACGTTCAAAACTGATCACGGAAAACGGGATAATGCAGTTACTAATACAGCAAAGCAGGATCTTTTATTAGTTCTTAGTGCTAGATCGCAAAAAGTATCGGGTTTTCCCAGGACGTGTCTGCTCGTCAAACAAAGGATCCGTTGAAGAGACAGCGTCCTGCTGATCAGTTGAGTGTTCGGTTCTTGAGTCTTTAGATGACAATTGTTCAACAGTGTCTTTCTGCTGCGCTGAGGATTCTCCAACAGGCTGTGCGTCGCTAAAAGGTACAAACGCCGGCAATCCTTCGGTTTCAGTTGATGCAATGCCTCTCCTCACCCACGGGTCTGCCGACAAAGGGATAGGGACCTTTTTGGTGTGGGTGGCGTGCACCCAGTTTTTCCGTCCCTCAAGACGAACAGCAGTCCTCGTGGCAAGGTAAGCCTGGTAGGGTCCAGTAAACCTCGGGTCCAAGTTGTTCTTGCGCGAAAAGTTCCGCGTCACCACCCAATCTCCGGGCTGGAGCTGGTGGCCTGGACCCTCCGTCTGCGTCGGCAGCGCGTCGCGAACCTGTTGGTGAATTAACCTCAGTTTAGCAGTCAAGTCATGAAGATAATCGATCAACATTGGATACTCAAGATCACAGAACATTCCTGGCCTAGGAACCCCCCAGACATTCGCAGGACGGCCGAACACTATTTCATAGGGGCTAAGCCCTACTCGGGAGTGTACAGTCGCCCTAGTTGACAGCAATGCTAAAGGTAAAGCGTCAGGCCACGAAAGACCAGTCGTAGCCTGAATCTTTGCTAGTTTCAGTTTAAGGGTACCGTTATACCCCTCAACCAATCCAGCTGACTGGGGATGATTGGCACTATGGAATTTCTGATTAATTCCAAGGCCCTTGCACACACTCTTCATCACACTTCCCACAAACTCACTTCCGTTATCTGACCACACGATTCTAGGCATTCCGTACCGAGGAAAGTATTCCTTCAGTAGGATTTTTGCAGTAGACAGAGCAGTATTGTCTTTGAGAGGATAGGCCTCGATCCATCGGGAGAATGCGCAAACCACAACTAAAACGTATTTCAGGTTATTGCATCGCTCCATATGGATGAAGTCCAATTGAATCACCTCAAAGGGACATGAAGGGGGAGCAAAACTGCCAGGAGGAGTTGGGGTTCCTTTGCCAGGATTGTACATCATACATACCATACAATTCTTCACCAAACGTTCAGCACATTTCGTAATACCATCATTCTTCCACACAGGAGACAGCAACTTACAAATACCTTTCGCGCTAATATGTGCTAACCCATGCGCCATTGTCACAACGGCCAGCACATATGCATCAGGCAACAACCATCTTTTCTGATCCGACAAATCAATCCAACAACCACTCGCATCCAACTTTCCCGTGCTTTCTTTCCACTTCGTCTTTTCAGTCTCGGTGGCCTCATTCTGAATTTCTTTCACACTCTCAATAGTGTCTTCACACATGCTCGATTCTGTAGGCCACCTAACCGAACTCGTCACATACATTCGAGTGCTAAGGTTCCGGGCAGTCTCCTTAGCAACCTCGTCTGCAAACGCATTACCACGACCAACATCATCCGTCACCTTACGATGCGCACTACATTTAACAATCGCTACCTGTTCAGGCAACGTCAGTGCATCCAAAAGATCATTCACAAGCTGGCCATGCTGAATCTTCGTACCATGCGACGTCAAGAAACCTCTCTCTCTCCACAATCGTCCAAAACTATGTGCAACACCAAACGCGTATTGGCTATCGGTAAACACATTCACACGTTTCCCTTTCGCTAACACACACGCTCTGGTAAGAGCGATCAGTTCTGCAGCTTGGGCAGAATTCTGATTCAATCTTGCAGTCTCAACAACAGTATTCAATGTTACAACAGCATAGGCAGTAGTCACATCGCCATTCGGCAACTTAAAACATGACCCATCCACGTACAGTGTACCATCCGGATCTTCTAATGGAGTGTTTTTAAGGTCCACTCGACCTTTTGTTTCTTCTTCTGTCCTCAAGTAACAATCATGTTCTACTACTTCATCTGACTCTGCGCTAATTGGTAACAAAGTTGCCGGATTCAGAACATTGCAACATTGTATCTGAATATGGCTTGCCAACAACGTCAGCTCGTACCCAGACAATCTCGCACTCGTCAAGTGCTGGGTTTTCGTACGATTCAAAAGAGTATCGACTGCATGCGGAACCATCACCGTAAGCATATTATCCATGACCAGTCCTGCTGATTGTCGGATGGAGACCGCAGCTGCCGCAGTTGCTCTCAAACAACTCGGCAACGCTCTAGCTACTGGGTCCAAGGTCGAGGAAAAATATGCACATGGGCGCTGTTTACCACCAAAAGGTTGCGTTAAGACACTCAAAGCACAACCTTCTCTCTCGTGAACATATAAGGTAAACGGCTTGCTATAGTCGGGAGTACCCAACACAGGAGCCGAACACAATGAATCACGCAGTTCAGAAAAACTTTTCTGACATTCTTCCGTCCATGGTAAAGGAGTTGAAACATCCTTGCACGTAAGAGCCACTAATGGTTTCGCTAGCAATGAAAAATTAGGAATCCATTGCCTGCAGTACGACGTGATACCTAGAAAGGCACGCACATCTCTTTGGGTCTTTGGCACAGCCATTCGTGCAATCGCTGCAATCCTCTCTGGGGTCAACCTCCTTCCCTCCTTTGACAATAAGTGACCTAGATAGGTTACTTCTTGACAACAATATTGGAGTTTAGAAGGGGACACCTTGTGATTCAACTCACAGAGATGTTGCAGCAACGACACCGTAGCAATGTTGCAGATGTCCTGAGTATCTGCAGCCACCAATAGGTCATCGACATATTGGATCAGGGCCGCACCGACCGGCAACCTAAACGCATCCAGTTGACCCTTCAAGGCTTGACTGTAAATCGATGGACTTTCACAGTAGCCCTGAGGAGCGCGTTTAAAGCGGAAGCTGCGTCCACCGAGAGAGAAACCGAAAAGGTCTCTACTCTCCTCGGCAATCGGGATGCTGAAAAACGCATTTTTCAAATCAATCACCGAAAACCACGATGCAGAAGCTGGAATCAGAGTCAGTAGCGCCGTGATGTCAGGCACAACAGGGAATTGAGGAACCACAATTTTATTCACCTCCCGTAAATCAATGACAAAACGATAAACGGGTGGCTTCGAAGGATCAGTACGTTTAAGAATGGGCAGTACAGGGCTGTTGCACACGTTTCCCCGAGTATCTTCAATAACGTCTTTCTCGATCAGATCATAAATGATCGCTAACAATGCTCGTTCACCATCAAGAGAGATACGATACTGGGGAATACGTGGCAATCGCACATTGGATTTCAACTGAACAACATAAGGGGAGATGTCAAGCAGGCCCACATCATTGGGACCTGTTGCCCACAGAGACGCAGGAAGAGAATTCAATTCCGGTGGAAGCTTATCGAGGGACAAATACATAGGAGAGACAACCCTCTCTCCTAACGTAAGCTTTACACCCGCAGGAGAACAATACAAAGTTGCATACAAACGTTTTAGCAAATCCAGACCCAAGAGATTTTCACCACAACCAGTAGTCAAAATCAACGGAGCTTGAAGCTCACGTGGCCCAATTGTAAGGGGCAAAGGGCACGAAACTGGATTGCTAACGGGGGCGCCAGAGAATCCAACGGAAACATTTGTTAAGCCAGACAAAGGTGCGCCAGGGAGTTTCGAATGCATGATAGAACTTTTTGCTGCACCAGTGTCCAACAGAAAAGGCTCAACGACGCCCGATGTAGCAACTGCGACGTAAGGCCCTCTCTGATCAACCGGAACTGATACCACTCCCTCTCCTTGTCTTTGGCTGTCCTAGTAATTACTGTCGTCAGTTCCCTGATCGACGTAATAATCATCTACATTGTACTGCGCAGATCGTCCTTGCGATGATCCACGTTGATCGAAACAGTTATTAGAAGTAGACGAGTTTTCAGAACGATCATTTTGGGCACCACGACCCCTACCACGTGATACCTGATGTGAACCACCACGACCTCCTTTAGATGAATTACCACTATTGCGATCATTCAGAGCAGGGCAATTGAATTTAATGTGTCCCTCCTGTCTACAATAAGCACATTGATTGTACCCTAACGATGATCTTTGGGAGGAGGAATCATTACGCGGCTGCGATCGATTCGATTGCGACTGCGATCTATTCTGTTGGGATGCATTCTGATTTGAACGCGGAGGATACGCTTGTTGAAGCAACACTTTAGTCTTAAGCTCTTTTGTCTTTTTATCAGCGCGGTCGCTCTCTTCTTTCTCTCTGTTCTCATAATATTGTGCTGTGGCCAATATCTGAGCTGAAGTAGAAACGGCCCACGCACTCTCTGAATTCTTTAATTTATTGCTCAAATCGGGCAATAAGTTAGAGACGAATTTGTCCACAAATAACCTTTGACCACCCTCAGTGCTCATATCCTGATCACTATGATCGATGAAAGCCTCCTCAAACCTCGTAAAGAAGTCGGAGACACTTTCATCTTTCTTTTGTTTACAAGCTGATAATTTATCCCAATTCACTCTCATAGCTGGCATAAGAGTTTTCATTAATGTTATTATTCTTTGAGGAAGATCAACAATCAGCTGGTCGGGTTTAGCAGCAGCCATTTGTCCGGCATCTGCCGCTACAATGGCAGCCCAAGCACCACCTAATTCATTCGGGTGGTTTTCGTGATGAATCTTGGCCCATACCGGTTGCGGTACGACATTGTCGAACAACATATCGATATCGGCAAGATTCATTACCGTAGCATCTACGAGCTGCGATAATTCTTTGTAATACCCCGTAGGATTTTTGCGAGGGTCGGGCAAAGACTGCTTCACCTGTAACACCTCTGAGCGTTTCCATGGGAGATGTATCCATACTCTCTGGAAATGCGCCAACGTAGGAGGTTGAGCAGTAGGATTAGCTGGTATCCAAACCGGTTTAACTTCTCGCATGGGAAACTGACCAGACTCGTCTGGCAGTCTTTCAACATCCTCAACGAACAAGGCTTGAGGTATAGGAGTGGGACGGAAAGATAACAACCGCTCAACAGCACGTCGAACGTTGGTATCCACTATCAGTCCGTTAGAGAACTGAAGCTGAAGATCAGACAGGGCGGTCAGCACCTCGTCAGGTGCATCGGCCGATATCTGATCGCGTAGGACCTTACACATTTCCTCGAACACAAATCTCTGAGTTGGTATATTGAATTGACAAAATGTGTCGAGTACAACACGTGGTGGATTTCGAAGAGGGTGCATCATCCAACCCATCGCCATATTATATAGCGAAGCGCGTTCTCTGTTACCAGGGAGCTGACTACGTCTCTGAGGACCATCGGAACCAGCGGACCCAAGAACAGGTCCGAGCGAATGAAAGAAACTAGCCGCAAGAGGAGAATTACGAGAACGAGCAGAGGGAGAAGTATAGGACACAGGACTAACAAGCGAAGAAGTAGAAACAGTAGCAACAGCAGGAGTTAACAGAACAGGAGCAGTAGCGGGAGCAGGAGTATGTGGAAGCGGAGGAGCAGTAGGGATAGCAGTAGGCAAAGGAGCAGGAACAGTCGGAAGAACAGGTGCAGGTTGAGGAACAGGCACAGGAAGAATAGGCGGTGGAATAGGTGCAGCAGGAACCACGGGAGCTGCGGTACCCTGTACATACGGAGGTGGCGACTTCATAAGATAAGACATTAAAGGATCCTCAACTGACTCTTCCTTCTTTTCCGGCTCCGTAGGCAAAGCGGGATAACATTTATCCACGGTCATACGCTGTAGTCTATCAAACACTTCCTTATCCTTAACCTCCTTATCACGCTGAAACTGCTCTGCTTTCTTTACAATGGTAGCAACATTATCTCGCTGATTTCGTTTAGTCTGTCTGATTTCTTTCTGACGGGCTTCTTTACGCCACAACCGAAAGGCATCAAACATGGCCGGCCTTGACTTCCTTTCGAATAATTTAATCTCTAGATTATCTAAGATCGGGGCCTCAAAGCTACCATGGGGTGGCCAACGAAGGTCACCGTCCTTCTTTGTATATTTAATCCAGTATTCATTAAAAGTAATCGGGCCTAGCCCATGTTTACTGTACAGTTCATAAGTGGGAGTTCCAACCGGAGGTATCGGACACGAGTCCTCCAGTCGGGAATCCATACCACAAGGTCTGAAACAACTAAACAAAGTACTGCGACCAGGCATCTTGCACACTAGCCGAGTTTCACAAACTTCAAGGGTTACGGGATTTACCAAGTCCCAGCAAAGAACAAAACCCTCGGTTTTTGGCGGCTGCAGTCGTCAAACAACACAACAAAATACGCTAGCAAAGTGTCATCGACAAAAACACTTTCACAGCGTCAACAACAAAAACACTCGCTAAAGTGTCAACAACCAAGAACTCTGGGAGCGACCCACAAATACTTAACTCAAAGATCAATGGCGTCACCAGGAAGGCCCGTCAATCGTCTCGCTCTACCAAGGTCTACGCCAGGCGCCAAAACAGGTCTACAGTCAGGGCAGCAGTCCGCCGCAGCCGTCCGGAGGCGGGAATCTTCGCGGGAAAAGTCTTCGGGCCACTTATTTCGACAACAGGATCGATGAAGCGGGGTGCACCTTCCCTCGGAGATTTCACACGAAGTTCCTCACGATCGTCGGGCTTGGACCGGTACCACTGATGCAGCCCCACGATGGGCGCCAACTGAAGGACTAGGTTATTTAGAACCCAGCGGTGCCAGGGCACAACACCTGAAAACTTCGTGGGTAACCTGCTCCGGCGTACGAATCACAGAGACACGGGACACTTCATTCGGCGTCAAAGATTCAAGGTTTATTTACTGTAGGGAACACAGAAGTCACGACAAGTAACACACGTGCAACTTGGGGAGACTGCTTCAAATTGGTTCTGTGAATCGCTCCTTTTATACACAATTTCCCCATAGAGTTACATTGAACACAAAAGTTTATGACCCGGTTCCCACAATCATCCCCCAGAGGGGTCGCTTTGGTCACTTTGATACACATAAGGCCCGGAACATAAGTGCGGAAACATTTGGCGGTTTCCAACTGTAAAAACCCATCTTCCCAACATTAGTGCATTCCAATCGGTAATAAACAGATCGAAATAGGAACAAGAACAGGTGTAGAGGAAGACGGAGACAGTGGGGAAATCGGAAAGGGTGTAAAAGGGGAGGTATCAAAGAAACACGAGATACGAGCATCAAAGGGACGTGCCTAATGAGATGCACGGCTGAGACAATAAGTCCGTGCGGCAAGATGAGCCTCGAGCGGCGCCATCTGCTTTACAGTAGCATCCCCCTCATCATAAAGACACTTTCAAAGGACATGTGTCTTCCACAAATATCTTGGGAGTCCCAGGGTCGCGAAGCGGACAACGTCCGTTCGCTGGCTACTTGAGGGCAAGAGACAAAATGGAAGCCGTATCTAAGATGGAACCCGTGGGTACAGATAGGAATGCCCACGTAACAAACGAACGGTTTAGGTTAGCACAGCGAAACTGCGCACACTTACTAAACTCGTCATTTGCGGTTCATAGATACCAGACTCGACCATATTCGTGCGAGTCGAAAACACCACTTACAATTGTCACGGAACCTCAAGTGTGAAGGTAATTCAAACACTTTTTAGGACAATATTCCACGTAGGTTTCTTGGTTTCTTTAATATCTCAACAGCACAAAAACAACCAGCCGACACGTGTTTCGTCAGAGAAACAGTGTACTCCGACTCTTCAGGGCTGGAAATGATACAAAAGAATTCACTTATCACAGAATATAAAAAAGTATGCCATGTGATCAACTCCCCCTGATAGGGAAAAAAATGGCATCACCCAACACTCGTGGAAACTACATTTTAATTGAAAGCCCAATACAAGGGCCTGCGGAAAGTCCGATTTGGTGACAATCCACACTGAAACAATACTATAGTGCAAAGTGCAGCCTGAGACATAGGGCAGGCGGTGCTAAACAAACAAGGTGCCACAAACCACACAAGTAGCCACGCAGAAAGTGAAAAGCTCATGTCACATAATCACACAAGTGTAACTTCAATAACCTAAAGATGTAAAAAGAAAAAGTGAGCAAGGGGCAAGGCCCTAGTGTTGAAAGAAGAGTACATTACCTAAAGGTAAAGTTGACGGTATGTAGAATCTACACAATGCACACAAAGGGGAACAAAAGAAACCTCAATGTCAGAGAGGAGTTGATATGACTAGGGTAACATGCAGCGTCAAAACCAATGGCCAGTAATCTTAAAAAGTCTGACAAGGGAAAGAAACTGTTGCCGGACTTGCCCCTGCACAGGTGATAATTCCAACCCGGTCGGGTTTCAGAAAAAAGGTTTGGTAAAAAATAATAATTTTAATGAAGTAACAGAGGCTGGGAGGATAAAAAGTAGAAAAGGAGGGGTAAATATATCTCAGGAAGGTGCTTGTACTCTTAAGGTCATATAATGGGTAAAGAACAACATGCACCCATACCTCTCAGTAATTGCTTTGTATTATATAAGCTGTAAGACAGAACAAGAAAAGGGGGGGCAAAAAGAGGAGATTCCATTAAGAACAACCTTGCGCCTCCAAAGTGATAATTTACAAGTCCAAAATATGTTGGAGAGACCCAAGGGGGCAAAAAGGAAGGAACACTCACCAGGATAGTGGTGATACTTCTAGACTAGCACCCACGCTGGAGGGGTTAAGTAGGATAATTAGTGCTTGTCAGTGTGGAAAAGAATCAATGGAATCCTGAATCCAAAGGGCAATCACAACGTGGCATGAGACATGAATACGCCAGGAAAGGTGCAGAACCACTAGTGTTTAGATAACATCACCTTTGGTGTGCGTGATGGAGCTCAGCCACCAATAAACTTCCAAAATAGGAACAATCCTCCCAAATGCCAGTAATACCTATCCAAAATGACAAGCACATATGCCTATCAGCATCATGAAGACGTAACTCTACACATATCACAACAGCCCAATCACCCAGTGGACAAGATGTTGCTAAGTTTAATTGACTCACGTTGAAGACAGCAATACAATCAAACATGTGTGTGCCTATTCTCGATCTGCTGGAAAAAAATGAGAGAGTGGAAAAACACGGTAGATTAGCACCATGTAAGCATCATGACTTCTCAGTTAGTATATTATATCCACAGCACGAGACCGTAGTCCCGTAATTCCAGGTAATAGACTTACTTCTTCACTATCTGGTACTTACTTCTTGGCGGTGTTCAAACAATCTGGGAATGAGCTTCCAGTGACCCGGAAGTGATATACGGCTAAAGGATAAACCACTAGACTGCCAATGCAGTGAACTGACGAACGGAAGTGAGGAGATTGCAGCATGATGTGTGCCAGTCCGAGTTGAAAAGAAACTAGTCCACTCACTGATCATGCGAGCGGAAGTGAGGAAATGACCTCGTAATGCATAGGAGCCCAAGTAAAAAGGCACTAGACCCTGAAAATATCATATAAAGAAGCTGCATCTGACAGAGACGGGAAATATAATAAAGAAAAGGAATAGTCCTATACATCCATACAGCAAGATCATATGGGTGCATAATCAGGTAAAAGGGATTAAAAGCAGTTCAATACTGAGCTGCTTGAGGCTCTCAGACATGGATAACACTGGTGCATGTGTCACATTAAGTTGTATCTCAAGTGCAAATAGAAAGGTTTTGTGCCAGGTCAGGCATCACTGTGCAAGAGGGGCGGCACTCAGATATGAGTAAAAGCGACGTATATGTCGCATCAAGCATGTAATGGTTAGAGAGCATATAGAGAGGTTACGCGCCAGGTCAGACATGACCTATCGCTACAAAAGGAGACTTCTGAAAGGGAGATAATGATCTAAGGCAGATTACCTGCGAGAATTCCAGGTGACCATGACAGTTCAAGCCGAGACAGTTACTATCAGTATGTCTGAAAAGCAAAAGTGTAGAGAGAAGATAGAGAAGGGGGGCAGATAAAGTGACACACATTTGTGTGACAGTGACATGTGTCCACATTTGACCACTGGTATCGCTAATCAAGAGTAAAAATGTATATGAAGGTGCTAAAACAGGTAAGACATGTCCATATAAGTCCATTGTTCCATGCAATTGTTAAGAAGACAAAATCAAGTCACATCTCGCAACCGGATCACTGAAATATTATCGACGGACACATTATCGACTTACCAAAATATCGTTGACAAATTATCGACGACAAAAATATCGACTTACTATACTTATTACACAAACTACAAAAATATCGAGTAAAAAATATCGAGTACGAACTATATCGAATACATAAATATCGCTTAAATAAATATCGACTACAAATATATCGTTGGACATGAAATTAGCACTAACACTACAAAAATATCGACTACAAAAATATAGACTACCAAAATATCGTAAAAAAAATAATATCGAGTTCATGTTTGTACACTTTTCTTTCTAAAATACCATCTTTATCATCAATAAAAGTCATTTCTCACTAAAAAATACATTTCACATATAATACCTGTTACTCACATAAAATTACTATTAATCCACATTTGCTATACATTCTATTACATGCATTTTATCATTTTCTACTATTCTTTGCATTTAACTAACATTTTCATTACTTATTTTCACATATAAATATATTTCATTTAAACACGAACCTGCTTTAATGCGGGAATAACCACATACCACCATTCTCACATCAACAAACACTCCAATTAACTAAAAAAAAATCAAACTAGCCTATACTATGCTTCCTTACATCCTACAACCAATCAAATCAAAGCACACATAACACATATACTATAAAAGGGATACATGCATTCTACCATTTGTTGCTGCTACCTCTCTGGAAAGTAGATGCCAACACTCTGAAGATTTTGTTGCAGAATAAACATCTTTAAAGATCCAGCTCACTAGCTAATTAATCAAGTAAGTAACACAGCATTTTTGTAGAAAACTAAATTATAAGTGCACTATTTTCCTTACATCTCCTAAGTCTTACACTTATTTTATTTTCATCTCTTCCTACTTTTCTAATAGAAACTACTCCAACACAATTCCTATTACATGGTCATATTTCTTCACGTGCAAAATCAGATAGTAAGTATATAATAATTCTCTGTTACACACCAACTGCTGTTTTTAAACACTAATTTACAAGAGTATTTAATTTTTAAAAACATTATATTTACAGATATACTGAAATTGTGCTATTTCTACAGCAAAAACGATAAAACGACACTAATTACACATGTAAGTATAGATGTGTTTGTTATAAAACTGCCAATTTCATTAATGCACATTTAGAAACAACATATCTTGCTTTTTACATCTTCCCTATAGATCATTTGAAAGATCCAACATCAACTATACCAAAACACAAGAATACCCTTCTGAAAAATGTAAGTATAATTGTAATTTTGCAAAAAGTGGGCACAAAAAACGCTAACTATATTCTTAACACCATGTTATATATTTTGAATTGCCTCTACAGATATTCAGAAAACATCATACATCTATTCTACATATCATATGAAAACATCCTACACAAAATATACCAATATACAAGAATAGCCTTGTAAAAAATGTAAGTATACTTGTCATTTCTCTAAAACTGCCGAAAAAAACACAGACTATGTTCTTAACAACATGTTATCTATTTTATATTTCCTCTACAGATATTCTGAATACATCATACAGCTATTCTACCTACAACAAAGAAAACGACATATTTAGAAGTTAGTATACGTTTAAATCTGTTACATTTCCAAACGGTTCAGTATTAAAATTATAATATTTTGCTTTTATTTCTTCTATCTACTCTACAGATCATACCTGTACTAACTTGATGTACTCCAGCAATTACTACTATTCTACTATTTAAACAAGTAAGTATATGTAATGTTTACATCAAATGCACTAGTAAGCAAAAATGACAACTGCTTTTGAGTAGGAAATACGTTTGTTATATGTAAACATTAACGTTGCTTTTCTATATTTTCATACCAACAGCAAATAAAGACATACATACAAGAACATCATTGAAAAGACATTTCTGCTTCTGTGACTACTACTTTGATTAACTGTAAGTATAAATGCATCAATAATGATGTTAGCACCACAAAAGTAAAAAAATGTGTTCTGATTTTGTTTCTTTCTACTCTTTCCTAGAACAAGTAAATCAAAATGACTGAAGGTGCAGAATTTGTCATGTCTCAGAAAAATAAATTACTATTATGCAACATGGGTTATGTGTATAATCAGGAGAGACAAAGTGGTAGAAAGGTTTTTTGGAAGTGTACCAAATATTACTCCAACAAATGTTATGGGAGGGCCACTACTGAGGAAAGTAATGTGCTATTTACTAGAGAACATAATCATCCCCCATATGTCACAGAAATTGAAATTAGAGATGCTTTAGAAAGTATTAAAAGTGCTAGCACACAAAGTGACAAACCCACCACACAAATCCTTAAAGAAGAACTGGTAAAAATCCCAGCCCATGCTTCAGGTCAACTAGCCTCTATTGACTCCCTGAAACGCACAATTGCACGCACTAAACGACTCACTAGCACAACCCAACCCAACCCAACTTGTTTTGAGGAAATTATTATTTCACCCGAAATGGCCATCACACACAATAAAGATAAATTTATTCTTTTTGATAATGAAAGCAGTACAAACAGAATAATTATGTTTGCAACTGCAAGTAATTTACAAAAAATCCAACAGTGTCCCCAATGGATGATGGATGGAACATTTAAACCCTGCCCAAAACCTTTTTACCAACTGTATTCCATCCACGGTTTATACCATCATTCTAACATACCTTTCATTTACTGTTTGCTACCCAACAAACAGCAAACAACTTACACCGAAATTTTAAATGTTCTCAAAACGGAAATCAATAATTATTTTCCCGAAAAAATAATTATTGATTTCGAATTAGCTATGATTAATAGCATTTTGAGAACATTTCCCCACACAGCAATCCTGGGTTGCTATTATCATTTTAATCAGAGTATATGGAGGCATCTCCAAAAATCTACTTTAAGTATACTATACTCTACAGATAGCACCTTTGCCTATCAAGTTAAAAAGTTAATAGCCCTGGCCTACGTCCCTGTTACAGATGTTGCTGAACATTACAATTTATTAATTGACAGCGCATATTATAAGAGGAATGAGGATAAACTAACACCATTGCTAGACTATTTTGAAGACACTTGGGTGGGAAGGTTGCACAGATCAGGACATCGACGCCAGCCCAAATTCCAAATCCCTTGGTGGAATGTCTATCTCAGTACTTTAAACCAAGAGGCTAAAACCAACAACAGTGTTGAAGGGTGGCATAATGCTTTCCAAGCAACTACAAACAGAGGCAAACCCACATTCCATAACCTTCTAGAAGCTTTGAAAAAAGAACAAAGCTATCAGGAACTAAGAATGGAACAATCAGTGTCACAAATAGGTCCAAAACTCACTAAACAAACCAAACAAATGTTCCGACTACTTCAAAGTCAAGTCACATTATACCCTACAACTAGAGGATTAGAATACCTGGCAATAATAGCGAAAAGTCTACTATAAAAATGTAAAGTAAATATACGAATGTCTTCTTACAATAATAATAAAAATTACATGTCATAAACATATATAATGAATTATAAATAAAACATATTTGTTTTACAAACTTTTGAAATTTATGTAAAATAATTCGTAACAAATATGCAATGTTTATAATTTTTTATAACATACACATAACATTAAAAATCGACATTTCCCACCCAATCAAAATTGTAAAATAAATACTTACAATTTTTGGACTTGAGAGACGCAATCAAGGAAAAAGCAATCCATACAATCCAATCCAATATCTTACTATTCCAATATGGGAAACCCTCAAAAACCCGAAAATAAAATGTAAAACGTAAAAAAATGCTCCAGGAAATCCCGAAAACAGTAGTGTGGACACTTTAGGATTTAAAGTTATATACACACAATTTTAAAAAAACGGTCACGCATATCAATGTATCAATCCGAATCGAAACCCTCAAAAAAACCCCAAAAAGGTTTAAAAAGTGTAAAACCCGCTCCTGGCAAACACGAAAAATAGGAAATAAATGTCAAAATATAAGCATAATAACTTAAACATTTGTTTCTCCGTTAAAAAACACGCTTCCTTCCATGTAGTTTTCATGCGAGGAACCGATACCTGTAAAATAACATACATAACGAAAGCCACCCACGAATACCCCCTTCACATTTGTAAATATACTAACAATGAACATTAACCATGTAAGAAGACATTTCCGAACACTTAAAATTAGACTTGAAGGAAAAAAAGCACGACACATCTATAACGGAGACTTTTCACCCAAACGCTACTTAAACTATTAATACATACACCAAAAAACACTACAAAGTTCGATTATACCCTCAAACATGACCACTTACTTATAATTTGTAGATAAAAATAACCTTACCTCTCTCCACGCGAAGCAACTCCCAACCGCGAGCTTCTCCAGTCCTGAATGGAGCGCAATAACCTTACGCGGTAAAAAAGTAGTCCCCTTAACCCATTTGTGTAAAAGGATAATAGAATAAACAATGTCATATGTAAAATATATAATACATACACATGTATAATGTAACAAATTAATACACTATACTCATGACAATTTTCCTTTATTAAGAAAAATAAATATATTTAATATAAATTAATATATAATATTTATTATATATTAATAATATTAAATAATTATGTAAGACTTTGAATAAAAGATGTAAATATTTTGTTATTGTGTATATTTATATGAATAATTTTGTGTTTAATTTTAATAAAACATTATAAATGTTTATGGTAATAATTAATAATGATAAATAATATAACTTATTTATTATTATTAATATAACAATTAGAACCATTTACTATATAAAGAATGGCCTGAAAAAAAGTATCTATTTTATCTGTGAATGTATATATTTTTGTTAATAATAAATGAATGTTTATGTTTATTAATTAATAATAATAATAATTAATAAAATAATTATTATTTTTATTAATTATTACAAAAAGTTTTTTAATTATTTCTAACTATAACAAAAGTATATAATTGCTTTACTAATATTTGGTCAATACCAGATATTATAATTAAACATATTGTTTCCCTATACAATTATAAACTTTACAACCAAATCGATTTATATGTTTAATGTAAAAACAACATTTTGTGAAATATACACCAAGAAATTTTTTTTTTGTATTTCAATTTATCCTAACAAATGTAATAATAGTCATGTTACTTGTTAAAATGAAAAATGTATTATATATAATTTATTATATTAATATTTAATATTAACATTATTAAATATTAAAGTAAGAAATGTATAACAAATCATTGTTTAATGTATTTCTATATAAATACTTTAAATTGTAAGTGACTGATGGGAATATGTAAAATTTACTGAAAGAATGTAGTAAAAACATTTTTTTTTTACATTGACAACATGTATATAAATGTAAAGATGTTATTCTGTGAATAATAAAAGTCAAAAAAAAGTGATGTTATATTTGTTTGTGATTGTATTGTAGTACACAATAAAAAATTAAAAAATTGTTTAATAAAGTTATTTGAAAACATCCATGTTGCATTAATTTTTTATATTAAAATACAGTAATGAACAAATGTATACAAATGTGCTGCACACTGACCAATTTTATATGTATTATTACTACTCCAGTCAATCTAATATCATAGAAGCTGCAGGACACTAGCAAAAAATTATTTACTATTCCTACAACACTCAAGGTAATACCATAAAATGTGGTGGAGAGTGACCAATGTTTTTTTATTAATCCAACTCCAGTGTAGGTAATATTACTGATGGTGCTGGACACCAACCAATTAATAATTAGAATTCCAACTCCACTCTAGCTACTGTCTGGAAACATGCTAATACATATATTGTTTTGATCAAAATAAAGCGTACTAATGTAAAGTTATAATAATTTCTATTTTCGTGTAATAGATGTAATGTATCAGTGTTAAGTTACACTATACATCAGCACTCTAAAATACCAAAAACTGTCCCAAAACACTAAAAAGACCCCTTCACCCTAAAGGCCAAAACTGACCCAGAACCCTACAAATACCCCTTTATCAACAAACTGAAAACTGACCCAGAACCCTACAAATACCCCTTACCCACAAACTGAAAACTGCCCCTGAACCCTACAAATACCCCTTTACCCACAAACTGAAAACTGACCCTGAACCCTACAAATACCCCTTTACCCACAAACTAAAAACTGACCCTGAACCCTACAAATACTCCTTTACCCACAAACTGAAAACTGACCCTGAACCCTACAAATACCCCTTTACCCACAAACTGAAAACTGACCCTGAACTCTACAAATACCCCTTTACCCACAAACTGAAAACTGACCCTGAACCCTACAAATACCCCTTCACCCACAAACTGAAAACTGACCCTGAACCCTACAAATACTCCTTTCCCCACAAACTGAAAACTGACCCTGAACCCTACAAATACCCCTTTACCCACAAACTGAAAACTGACCCTGAACCCTACAAATACCCCTTTACCCACAAACTGAAAACTGACCCTGAACACTACAAATACCCCTTTACCCACAAACTGAAAACTGACCCTGAACCCTACAAATAGCCCTTTACACAAGAACTGAAAACTGACCCTGAACCTCAAAAAAACTCCTTTACCCACAAACTGAAAACTGACCCTGAACCCTACAAATACCCCTTTACCCACAAACTGAAAACTGACCATGAACCCTACAAATAGCCCTTTACACAAGAACTTAAAACTGACCCTGAACCTCAAAAAAACTCCTTTCCCCACAAACTGAAAACTGACCCTGAACCCTACATATACCCCTTTACCCACAAACTGAAAACTGACCCTGAACCCTACAAATACCCCTTTACCCACAAACTTAAAACTGACCCTCAACCAAAAAAACTCTTTACCCAACACCTAAAAAGTGACCTTAAACACTATAAATACCCCTTTACCCACAAACTAAAAACTGACCAAGACCCCAAAAATACACCTTTACCCCTGAACTTAAAACTGACACTATTTATTAAAAAACACCCCTTAATGCACAAACTGAAAACTGACCCTTAACGCTTTCAAAACCCATTTACCCTCAAACGTAAAAATTTCCCAAATCCCACTAAATACACCTTTACTCACGAACAGAAAAATGACCCTGAACCCTAAAAAATTAACCTATAACAAAAACTATTAAACTGAGCCTGAACACTATAAATAATAATGAACACAACATTAAACATTAATATATAATAAAAAAAAAATATTTTACAAAAACAATAATAAAATATATTATCACATTAGCTATAATACTAATTTTGATTAATTAATATTGTTTAATTCCAATTAATTAATTAACATCAACATAAATTAACACATTACATTTAAATGTATCCAATTAATGTAATAAAGTCATTATTATAAATTAATTACCAATTATTTTTTTAAATGATATGCAATATAATAATTAGATCATTAACTAATTATAAATAATGTGTTAGCAATTTATAAATGTAAATAATATGCTAATTCTTAATAAAATAAATCACTAATTATTAATAATTAATAACCAATGTATCAATTAAAATAATATACAAATCAATTTTTAAAAATAATAATTATTACTAATTAATTAATCAATTAATCAATTAAATTATATGCTAAATACTCAATTAAACAATTAACTAATTAATATTAATTAATTACCAATTAAAATCTAATTAAAACAATTACCAAACATATATTAAATAATTAATTATTATTAAATTACTTCCCACCCTATTCCCCTATAAACCCACAACCCGCTCCTAAACATTAAGTACTATTTATTTATATATTATATATATAGTATTTTATAAAATCATTATTTTCTAACATTTTCTCGATATTTTTTACTTT
The DNA here is from genome assembly GCF_964263255.1 of Lissotriton vulgaris. Lineage (NCBI taxonomy): Eukaryota > Metazoa > Chordata > Amphibia > Caudata > Salamandridae > Lissotriton > Lissotriton vulgaris. Next base: position 52,188 of record NW_028245173.1, read on the forward strand.
CACTATATTTCGATATTTTGTCTGGTCGATATTTTTGAGTCGATATTTTTGTATTCGATATTTTTGGGTCATTTTTACAGTCGATATTTTGTCCAACGATATTCCTATAGTCGATATTTAGTTAATGTCGATATTTTTCCGTCGATATTTTGTCCATTCGATATTATGTAGTCGATATTATGTCCAGTTACCCTCGCAACCTGAGCACGTACGGTTATGAGGTTTGATACAGCAGGGTACCTTCCTTGTAGCTCAGAGGGTATACTAAGATCTCAATGGTACAAACGTTTTCTTGATCTCTGGTATTATCATGGTTGTGTGAGAGTTTACAGCATCTACTCCACACGGCCAATAAAAGGGCACAAGATCAGTTCATGTTCACAAACGATTACAGGGGAAAAACACACAATCAAAAATACATTGTTCCGGCAGTCTAGTCCCCTAAAAAATGTTGCATTTCAGAATCGCAGTTCAACCCATGTTCCACCGTATGGAGACGCATTATCCACATAGCTTCTGTTCAGCCAATGAAGGGTCAGTCAACTTCTCAGTAAATTATTCCCTTGCTCAACACTTGATATCTGTTAACGAGCAGGCAGGTGTAACTTAGGACACAGGTGTGTTAAGCATTTAAAAACACCAATACATTAAATAAGTAATACAAAATGCACTATGAAAATCCAACTTCAACTTATAAAAAATAGATTATAATCTCTTTTTTGTTTTGTTTGAAGTTCCTTTTATTAATATATGCTCAGCAATCAGTATAATCGGGAGTCAGTTACATCCAGGAAATCTTTTCTTATGTGATCAATGGTACGTAGATCTTTACAATAGCAATTCATTACATGCCAAAATCTACCCTATCATACTTCCCTCATAGACATGTGTATGTCTGTCAGGCTCCCCTTATCTTCTCCCACATCCTTGGGTACCACCTGCTATTGTATATATAATTTGTTCTGCTTGCCTGCACCAGTCTAAGTCAGTTTACTAGTCCCCTATTGTTTGGACATCGGTTGCCCCATCTCCTTGCAACATTCCTCTCTGCTACTCCCAGTGCCAAAGCCAACCATTGCCTTGTGTATCTGGGCCAGTCTTCCTGCAGAGTAATCATAAGTAGAATCCATTTTGGGGTCAACTGCAAGTCTACTCCTCTGTCAACAGGCAGAACTTCTCCAACTCTTTTCCAAAACTCTTGTAACCTTGGGCAGCCCCATATCAAATGGTAGAAGGTCCCATCCATTCCACACGTGAATCAGTCATAATCTTGCCCTTATCGTCACCTCTCTTGGTCTCTGCAGTACTTCCATCCATTCCTCGTCTTCAAGCGGACCATTATCACCCTCCCAGTTTGCTCTCAGTGAACCCAATATTTCAGGGGCGTTATTAGTTTTTGTATATTAAGGAAATGTTTTTTCATGCAATGACTTAGTCAGTATTCTGTCCTCTAATGGTGAAGTTTCTTCCAGCAGCTCCCCATCACTTAGATAGTTTCTTATGGCATGTCCTAGCTGAAAGTACCACAACTACTCCCCTTTTCCATTTGCAGGGTTGCAAATGTAATATAGGCTTGACCCCTCCGTATATCACCCAGTGTCTCAATGCCCAACATCTCCCATTTCGCAACTCCCTTAGTTTACTCACCTTTCCCACCCGAGTACCATCCCAGAATGGGGTCATCCCTGAAAACTTTTCCTCCCTCCCTAAGTGTTTTGTGGCCAGACGCCAGGCCAATGCCACTGAGGATGTAGTGGTAAGTTCCTCACCAGTCGTTTGGTGTACAATATTAATCGAGGCCCTCTATTGCCCATGGTTAGTCTGTCCACCCTGTTGGCTTCTTCTTCTTGCTCCCCGAACTTCCACCCACTTACTGTTACTAATTGGCCCAATCAGTAGTAGCCTTGGATGTCTGGTTTTGATAATCTTCCCTCAAATACCCCTCTCTGCAGTTTGCATAGCGATATCCTATGTGCGCATCCCCCCAATAGCCAGGATCGCAACTCCACCTCTACTCTTTGAAAGAATAGTGTGGGTATGTCATATAGCATATTTTGCAGTTTGTTTAAGAAATGGGGGAGGACCGTTATCATAAACAAGGCCACCCGCCCTATTAAAGTAAGAGGCAGGGTTTGCCAGTGCTTAGAATCTATGAAGAGTCTGTCCAGCTGAGAACCCAGATTACTGCGATAGGGCTCCTGAGCATTTCTTGTTATGTACATTCATAAATATTTGAAACCCTCCATCTCAACCGGCACCATACATCTAGAAGTTAGTTATGGGGTGACCCCAGCCAATGGGAAGAGCAATGATTTGCTGCAGTTAATTTGGTATCCCAGGTATTTCACGTAGATTTGTAATATCTGCAATGTTCTGTCAATTGACTGCTGTGGTTTCTAAACGTACAGCAGAATATCATCCACATACTCCCATTTCCCCCCAATCAGATTCTCCCAAGTCAGAAGGTCTTGATGTACCCTTGCCGCCAGAGGTTCCAGGGCCAAGGCGAACAGGAATGGGGACAGTGGGCAACCCTAACGCATTCCTTTCTGGATTGGCAATGCCCTTCACACAGTGGGGTTGACTAACACTCTGGCCAGGGGCTTCTGATAGAGCAGCTTCTGATAGAGCAGCTTAACCTACCCAACAAACCCTGGTCCAAATCCTAGTCTGTCTAACACTGTAAAGAGACAGTTCCAGTCAGTCAATAAGTCAGTAAGAAAACTTGATTTGGTTAGTTACAACCATAAAAGTGTACCTTATACATAAAATCACTATTAAAATATAGCCTGGGTCATATTAAAAACATGGTATAATACATATCATAAAATACACATTTCCTTCATACAAGATACAAATGTCCACCTACAAATAGTTCCATTGGGCAGTTCTTTCATCTCCCTCCCGATCCTTCCAAGTATTTTTATTCTGTACACCTGAAGAAACAACCTGACCTTATTCATTAATTTCCAATTAGCACAAGCAATGTCTAGATTTGTCATTTCAACAAGAAGGCTAACAGCTTGTATCCTATTTCTGATCATATATTTTTTAAATATCGGACATAAAATCTCTTTCCGTAAGTCTAAAAATTTCGTACAATCTACTAAAATAAGCACAATATCGCAATGATTACCTAACGCACAAGTACAGGTACCATTGCTATTCAACATAAAATTTTTAATCTCAGTATTCCCATAGCAGGGGTTTATCCCCATTCGCACTTTTAGTACCTCCCGTCTTAAGTGAAAGCTCGCCAATCTATGTAGATAGGGATACTGACAGTTCCAGTCTACACTATCGAAGGCCATTTTGACATCTAGAGACAGGAGCGCCACCTGATCTCCCTCCAACACCTCTCTTTCTTCCTCTGACAGTCGAGGTAATGTAATGTCATATAAGAAGTCGCTACAGTCCTGCTCAGTTTTCAATGAAGAGGAAGCATATATTTCTTCATAGGAGGTTGTGAATTTAACTGCCACATCTTTCCCTGTATCGTAACTGTGACGATCAGTCCGGGATCCAATCTACCTCCAACCCTCCTCTATTCCAACCAGGCGAGCGGTTTATTTGCTTTGTCCCCAGCGTCATATAGTCTGTGCAGTGTGACTAATGCCTGAGCTATCCTCCAGCAATTCTTGCAGTTCTTTTTGGCGGAGCCGCAATCAATGTTGTTTGTCCACTAAATCTGTCCTCCCTCCTCTGTCACATGGGATTGAAGCCCCATTATGTCCTCACTTTGGAGTCTACTGATCCCACATTTCCAGCAAAAAGTTATTCTACTCACTTCTTCATATCTTCCCTAAAGTCACCTCCGTAGGGGTAGTTTAAAGTCTCTCCTAGGGCCAATGAGTCCCACTTCCACTGAGGAGTGATCAGACACTCCACGGGCACACTGGATTCGCCTATATGGTCCTTGGGATGTCTGGACTACAATTCCCACAAGGCATCTGTCCAAATCCATAAAAGTCCACTGGACGCCCTCCAGGAAGGGTATTCTTAATGGAGATGATGCAGGTGGGCTCTGTTAACCTGTATCTTGCAAGGGGTCGACTCCTTAGACTTTCAGAGTTAGGCAAATCCCTTCTGGTTCTGAGTCCCTCAGAGTGCAGCAGGTGTAGTCCTCGTGAGTGCATGCTCTTGAGCCAGAAAATCTGAGGAGCAGTGCAGCTCTTCCATATTTATCCATGGTCACTTGGCTTCAAGCAAGGAAGTACCCCTGACACATGGGAGGTGGGTGCCATCCAGGTGATATCATAGAAAGCATCATTCTTTGAAAATCCAGCAAAGAGAATTGCTCTCCGGATGATCTAGATCAAGCTAATCCCAACCTACTGGTGTGGCTAATTTTCAAAAATACTTCATTTCAAACCCTCTCCTTAATTTAATTTCAGAGGGTCCTGTTTGGCTGAAAAAGCAGGATATAGGGGTGAGCCTGTGTTATCCTAAAAGTGACATTTTCCCTTTGAAGAACAGTTTGGCTACTGCTTACCCCATCCTGCCACCTACTTTGCAGCTTGTACTACTCTGCCCACAGGAAACCAATAGTGTCCTCTGGCAGGGCACTTCACACCTCATCGGGCAGCACTGGCAGAGACTGGGAGCAGGTTGCCCAATCAAGAGAGAACAGCTGGAAAGCTGGACTTTGGCTTACTGAAAATAACTTTTGATAAGTTCTTTCCTGCAATAGGTATTACAAATCCAACAATGTCAAGTTGTTGGATTTATCTCCACTAATCATTTGATACCTTGCAGTATATTTTACTTCAATAAAATATTACACTGTTTGTCTGTGGAGCTATTCACTACAATGGGGTAAAATCAAATTGGCAGTTTTTCCCTCATCAGGGAAACATATGTTATAATGGCCCTGCTTAAAGGTACAATGTACTCTCTACCTCTGGGGTACCTACGGGAGACCTTAGGGGTGCCTTATATGTAAAAATAAGGTCATTTGAGTAGTGCTTTTAAATCCAAAGTCGTATTTGCATATTATTTCAATTTAAAAGCAGCCTGCCAGGAAAGACTGGCCTTTAAAATGACAGCAGGCACCACTGTAGCAGACACTCCAGTGCAGGAAATTTACTGGGCCTCTTAAACTCCCTGCCCTATTTTATACCAGGGACGTATAGATAGATTGAAGCCTCCTTGCCATATCATCTACTACAGACTTACGGGAATCTGTCATTCCCATTTGTAATGATACCAAGTTACTAGATACTTTTACCACAGAATACAGGACCAGGTTCTGGTTAGCAGAGCCCAGGAAATAGTCAGAGTCAGAAAACCAGCATTTAGTGGGCAAGATGGGGGCAAAAAGTGTGTGTGGGGGGAGGGTGGGTCTGCAAACATGTCCAGATTTCTCATATATAAGTTCCATTTTGGAATGTGATACTCAGGTTTGCTGTCTCTGACTGGAACTGTAAAGTCTGCCAACACAAGTATCTTCAAACAGTCCTTAGAGGCATAGTTTGCCTTTATACCTTTGTTAGTTGGGTAATTCTATTAGGACGTTGTAGTGGTTTGCTACTTCTATAATTAGGACATATGATAGACTTGGGCTCAAACAATGTATGCAAGGTTAATTTAGTGTTGTTACTTGTAGACAAATTGGGAGTTTCTGGGTAAATTTTTTAAATGGTATTAATCATTGCTTGTTTGATGTCAATGATGTTTTATTGGGGATATGAGTAGTTAGTTTTTTTTTTATTTGATTTAGTTGTTTCTGGTACGTTGCTCGTTGTTTGTTAGGTAAAGGTGCATAGGCTAAAGGTATTTTTATTTTGTGGTATTCATTACGAATCGTGTAAATTTGTGTGGATGGTAGAGAGTCTTTTTTAAACATAGCTTCCAGCATGCATGTGTTGCTTTCTATGGATTTCAGAAGGTTGTTTTCTGTTGCATTAATTACTATTCTTCGGTAATTGTTAGTGTAGTTACACATAATGAAAGCTTTCTTGCCATATGTTGTAGTTAAATGATCGTGGATATGTCTTGGAATTGTTCAGTAGCAGCAGAGTTTTCAATTGTTGCTTTTTTCCCTTTCTCGCTATAAGTGTTTTTAAGTTTGGGATACCTTAGAATTGGCTGCAGTGTAGTACATATGATGTGATATTTTTTAAAAGAGTTCCTGTAGATTCTTGTAAACTGGTGCCAGACACCCCTATGTCTTGTAGAAACATTTCTTGCAGACTTCTTATTATTTTGGCGGGTAAGTTGCCCTCTAGCTTTTTGTACACTTTTATTTTTAGTTGTAGGCATTCCATAACATGCAGTCAAATAATTGTTTGTACATTTCCAGGGCATATTTTTGCTGCGTGTACTTTCTTGACAGATTTGATGCAGGTAGGCTCTTTCCAACATTACATTGATGGGCTTTAGAATTATATATTAAGAATATCTTTGTAACAACTATGGAGTTGATTAAGAGTTTGGTGATCATCTACGACACCGCTGCAACAGTTGTATACCGTCTGCCACATTACAAGTTGTGCTGTCTGAAATGCTGACAGTGGGCAAGGTGATCTATCCGTGGGTCCACAGCAGTCTGAAAGGTCGGTGGTGCCTCCACCGAAGCAGCCAGGTCTGCGGTCCAACTACTGAGTGTTTAATGACTACACATTCATACTCGGGGTCTCCAACCAGTAGCCAATAAGCAGCAGTTATCCAACAGTGGTTGACTCCCCTGGTACGTGCCCAAGAAAACAGCACAACAGTGACCATTAGATAGATTTAAAAACTACACACCTAATGTGATTTGGCAAGTGGACCCGCCTACAAATAACACTATAAAACTCAAGACAGGCCCCAGAGTTTTCTGCAGCCTATTTTTCATCTTCCAATTTAGCACTCTCCATCACCTGTAATTTTAGTTTTGCGCCTTTTTTCTTCTATCACTTGTTTGTTTTTCATTCATTTACAAACTCACATTTTGTTTTTTCACAATGTCTGAGGAAAAAAAGCAAGCTTTCCTGAGCAAGAGTTGACAGTCATGGTGGATGAAATCCTTAGAGTAGAGCCACACATTTTTGGAGCACAAGTCCAGCAGACTCTTCTCAGTAGGAAAACTGAATTGTGGGAAAGGTTAGTAAAAAGAGCGAATGCTTTTGGTGCTACCATGCGGGTGAAAGAAAAATATTTGTGTAAGAGGACAGACTGGTAGAAATTGTTGAATGATGTCTCAAAACTATGGCATCTATTATAGGGCAATATCAGTCCAGCCATCTAATTAAAAAATTCACTGCATTACATTCATTGGTCAATCGGTGTATAATGGTGCATACAAAGACTTTGAAGGTGAACCGCAAACTGACAAACATAACATAAACATACACATGAAAGAACATGGATCACCTACATGGCTTAAGTATTGTTAAGGCATCATCGGGTAAACAGGGTAGGACGGTTCCTGTAGTCACACTCTGAAAAAATATTAATATGGTATCCATTATTTTAATGTTCAATATAGACCATTTTAAGTGGTGTGATTCATCTGGAGTTAGGGTTGGGGTAGATCCTACTTACTTTGTCAAGGGAACATGGTCGCCTATTCAACATGTCTGTCTCCCTGTATCCCTGAATGTTACTGACCTGTTTTTTTGCCTAGTTCTTATGGTGCTGTGTTATGTCTTGTGACTATGTTGTCACTCTGTACTAGTTACTTTACGGGAGGTGTTGTCATTGGACCCATTACACTCGATCGCATCTGTTCTGACGTGTTTTTCAAAAGCCGTCCCCTTGACTATCTGGAAATTGAGTTTTACCCATTGGCCCTGGTGATGAAAAGATCGTGTCTGCAATGCGGGCTATTAGATTTTAGTGTAGATAATGTGGAAGTTAAAAATTGTATGATTTTTAAGATGTGAAAACGGGAGCACTGATGTATCTGTTTTTTTATTTTAGTATTGTGTTTGCTAAGTGTGTAGCATTTACCCTATGGGGTCATTTATACTGCACTATAATGGATGCCATAGATTGGAGGCATAATTTAAGAAGGTCTCCCAATTTGTCCTCTTACACAAATATTTTTCATTTCAGCAATGGCCATATCGGAAAAGGTTTGTCAAGTGTGGTCCATTCTAGGTCCCCTTTTACCTTGACAAGAACAGCTTGGATGTAGATACCTCACTTCCACCATTAACAATGTTCTCTATCTCTCACAGGTCCATCTACCAAGCAGAAAACTTGCACTTTGATGGAATGGAACTGCTTCCTGTTCCGGGATACTTGATCCCTGTCATATGGTGGTAATATGGGTTCTATCAATATACCAAATTACAAGTGGGATGTGACCAAATCCATAGAAAGCTGCCTTCACAGTGGTTAAATCCTCACGTCTGGGGAACTGGTTGTACCTGCCCACATGTCTCAACATTGCTGCTAGCACCTCTGTGCCCGGCTGAACATAGGTTGTGACATTCACCATAGGATACAATATACCTCTGAGTGTCAGAGTATAAGCATTATGCTGCCCCTTTATAGGGCATATGTATAGTGAATTATGGGGCCTTGGACTTTGTAGAGAGGAGGCAACCAGTTGAATATGTATTGAGGCGGATTCTACTCATGTCATATTCATATCTCCATGCAGGGCTCAAACTCATGGTAGCTACAATGGGTTCTTAAACCGCATCTTGGTATATGTGGATGGTTATGTATAGGCTTGACACCATGAACCCCGTCTGTATACTGTTATACACATTTGCAGATGATGTTATTGTTATTGTTATTGTTATTAATAATTGGTATTTGTTGAGTGCATTATCACCAGCAGGTCACCAGCAGGTCTCTAAGCGCTGTCAGAGAGGTCCAGCCTAGCCAGAAGGATTAGATTACGACCATGCCTCTGTAAAAAGGACTGTTTTTAATTGATTCCTGAATGGAAGGAGGGCTTGTTCCTTGCGAATATTCTCTGGCAGGTTGTTCCAAATGAGGGAGATATATGATGCAAAGGCTCTGCCTCCTTTCGTGCACATGTTAAATCATGGGCAGGCCAGAAAGCTAGCATCAGAGGACCGTAGTGCAGTGCTAGGGGTGTATTTGGCGAGACGGTCCTTGATGTAGCTAGGAGCTGCAATACAAAGGCCCTTGAATTTAGCTCTCTGTCCGACAGGGAGCCAATGCAGCTGTTTGAGGAGGGGCGACGCATGTGCTCGCCTAGGTGCTTTGAAGATGAGCCTCGCGTGGTCGTTCATAATCACATGCAGTCTGGACACAAGGTTCCCCGGGAGGCCAATGTATAGGGAGTTGCCGTAGTCAAGGTGTGATAGTATCAGAGCATATACTGCCATTCTAAGTGTATTAAATGGGAGTATAGGGGCGAGTTTACGCAGCTGTCTCAGCATGCCTGTGCATGTTCCCACCACAGCTGAGACCTGCTGGGTCATAGTGAGCTTGGCATCAATTTTGATACCTAGGCTTTTTACAGCCATAGCAGGGTCCGGATATGTACCAAGCTGTTGCCGGCAGATGAGCTCCTTCCACGGGTTGGAGTCTGTGGTGACGGCCAGTACTTCCGTTTTGTCTGGGTTGATTTTCATGGAGTTTGCCGTCATCCAATTCACCGTGAATTTTAAGATGTTTTGGAATCTTGTGTGGGCTGCTGGGGCATTGTCTAACTGAATGATAATTTGAGTGTCATCAGCGTAGTTGTAGATTTTACACTCCATGTGGTTAAGAGCCGATATCAAGGGCTGGAGGTAGGCATTAAAAAGGAATGGTGACAGTGCTGAACCCTGTGGTACACCACATGAAAGTGGTCCTGAGTCGGACACAAGGTTGTTCAATTGTGTTCTCTGCGAACGACCTTTGAGAAAGGAGGTCAGCCATGCAAGAGACGTGATCTGAATCCCTAGCTCCGAAATCCGCAACACTAGTTGGTTGTGATTGACTGTGTCGAAAGCCGCGGATAGGTCCCATAGGATAAGGGCACATGTTTTTCTTAGTCTGAGCTCATCTAGGACCAATAGCATCACCAGTTCTGTACTGTGGTGCACCCTGAAACCTGCCTGGTTAGATGGTAGGAGGTGGTTATTTTCAATGTGGTTGGTCAGGGATTTTAGCACATGTTGTTAAAGCACTTTAGCAAGAAACTGTAGTTGTGAAATTGGCCTAAAGTTTTTAAAAATGTTCGTACTGCCCCAGGTTTTTTCAAGAGTGGAATAACACGAGCTTCTTTGAAGTTGGAGGGCACATGTCCAATGTTAGCCAAGTATACCGACCCACTGATCACTCCACCCACATCAGACTTTGTAAAACAGTTGTCTGGGAGGTATTTGTACCTCACAGACCCCTCCAGAGTTCCAAACAACCATATGTTAACATATCGAATGGCCGGAGGTTTGACTTTTCAATTTTGAATTGGTAGAAATGTGAGGTTTACTTGGGATAAGTAGCCTGAGCCTGCAGAGAGCAAGGCATGAAGTTGATATTTGGGCAGTCTGAGCAGCCATTGAACAGACTGGGCCAGAGTTACTGTGGCAGGAAAACTGATGCACAGAGTAATGTCCCTGTAGACCTGCATATCCCTGGCTGTTCGCAGACAGAGTTATCTGTACAGTTAGTAGCAGTGATAGCTTTTACATGAATAGTATGAGGCTTGGGGACTGAGGTAACCCACTGAGCGGATACTTCTTTCCATTGACCCAAGGTGTCAATGTGTGACTGTCACTAATAACTGTTCCCTTACTCACACAGGTCTGTTGACACTTTTCTAATAGTGTTGCTTCCACAATATAGGCCTATTGCAAATCTGAGACATGAACAGATAGTGGGTTACTTTTGAATAGATTTAGAAATGTGAATCATATGTTTGACTTCAATGTTCCCAATCACCCAACATATACAATGGTATGTTGATTCTAATCTCTGTTACAATGCCTCATGGCAAAGGGGTGTCCTGTGATGGCTGTACAAACAACACACATGTTGACTTATTAGGGTAACAATGAGAGGCATCTCCCAATTAGGGGATGTCCCCCCTGAGCACAGCGTGTAGCCCACTCTGCGGTGGGTTTAGAATGGAGAATGTATACGTACTCAAATGAAAATTTGAACAAGGTGTTTGAGAGAATGTCTCTGGTATTTATTTCATAATTGATATTATGTTCTTCATTTCAATCCACAATTCCAGAACATTATTAATCACAATTTTGGACCAAACATTTGCATTTCCCAATGCATTTCAGGCTGTCTTAGCCCTTCATCAGGGGATAAGTTCTGTAAAAATCAATGGCATGAAAGCATATGCTAAGTTGTGCCGCTAACAAGAACTGTGACAACGTGCTCGAGAATCCAAAACAAAATGGAATTAAAGTGGCCAAATAGTAGAAAGTTATGTTCTCAACAGGTCGTGTTGTGTAGCAAAGGATCATCACCATGTAAAAACCTGTATTGAATTACATTGGTAACGTATAAGTGAAGCTGAGAAAACAAAACCAATGCGTGGTCGGAAACCGGTAAAAATGAAACACCCTATATGTACAAAGACTGTATCTATGTCTCACGTGTGCTTGTGAAAAAAGATAACTAAACGCATTATCAAAATAAAAGATAGAATCACTGTGTTACAAGCAAGCCAGATAACTTACGGTTGGTGAAACTCCACACTCTTGCAAACTGAAAAGGGTGTTTGTGACCGGCCGCTCTACCGCATCTAAATCAGCTGTGATAGCTACAAGGGAAGAAGTACTAAAGAGAGGATGTTGTGAAATCTGAAGATTCTAAGCGCCAACTTAGAACATGTTCCTGTGAATATTCAATGGATATTATAGTGAAATAAAGGTGCTGCGTGTGTCATAAGATTATAACAGTAAAAATAAAATTAAGGGAGACACAAGTATAATCATGTGAGTGAAAGGTATAACAAACAGAAAAGCTGCAGATACACACCAAAGTAAGCCAGTAGAATATATACTCAGGAATAATGTGAAGATGTTAGTAAAGTTGGAAAATTCAAAATGCGTTATGGACCAGCATGTGGAAAAATAGCGCCATGAAAGTGTGATACCAACACAGTATGAAAAAGGATAACATTCAAGTTAATAGTGAATGTAGTGTTAAGGATGAAGAAAATGAAGACAATGTGAAAGACGAGGTATATTGAATATATAACATATGAGGCTGAGACTATAGAACAATTATATAGCAGAAAAGGAAATCTGGTGAAGCGAACATGTTGTAGGTGGTTCTGGATTGAAAAAGTTATTAGTAAATTAAGTATAAAGGATAAAGAAAATGAAGACAACGTGAAAGAAAAAGTTATGTCAAATATATAGTGTATGAGGCTTCAACTAGATAACATATATATAGAAAAAGAGAAGATCTAGGGCCAGATGTAGGTAGCCAATTACCGGTCGGTAACGGCCGAAATTACCGAATTTCGGCCTTTACTGACTGGAATGGGGTTTTTGAGATGTAGGAGCCAAAAATTGACCGATTCGGTAAATACGAGTCGGTAATTTACCGATTTGGAATATACTGAATTCTTATTTACCGAATTCTTATTTACCGTATCGGTAAATAAGAAATGGTAAAAAATGCGATTTGAGATGTAGGAAACCTAAAAAATGCCGGATTTCATGAAATTCGGTATTTAAGAGTCGGTATTTACCATGCAGTGAAAGCAGGTGGTAAACAGGTGCAGGCTGTAAAAGACCCCAAAATGCAACACTGTGACCAGAATGGCGGCATTCTACGTCATTGCAAGGCGGCTACAGCTACAGGCAGCAGGAGAGAGGGTTTGAATGAGGGAGGAGCAAGTCTACAGGCAGAGGATTACGCTCTTCCAACTCACTGAGGCAGAGTTATTGCAAAGGTACAGATTACACCCCCAAACCATCTTGGAGTTGATCAGAGACCTGCACCCACTACTGGAGCACCCAACACGAAGGGCGCACGCCATCCCACCCCATGTGAAGGTGCTCTGTAGCCTGCACCTGCTTGCATCTGGGAGTTACCAGAGTGTGATTGCTGCGGTAGGTGGGGTGTCCCAGAGCTGCCTGTTCCGTTTCTTCCATAAGTTCCTGGCGGCAATGATGCAGAGAATACATAATTACATCAGCTTCCCTGATACACATGCGGAACTGCTCAAGACCAAAACTGAGGTCTATCAACTGGCACAGTTCCCTCATGTCATAGGCTGTAAAGAGGGCACCCACATCCCAATCTGCCCACCTGCAGCCACAGATTACATCTACAGGAACCGAAAATCAACCCACTCAATCAATGTGCAGGTGATATGCAATGCTGGCAACATGATAACAGATATTGTGGCCAAATTCCCAGGGAGCACCCACGACTCGTACGTATTCCAGAACAGTTGGATCTACTCACGCCTTGCTGCTGGAGAATTCGGGGAAGGATACCTGCTAGTTAAATAACAGTGACACACCCTGATAGATAATGCACATGAATGTATTTTGAGTATGTAACTCATGGCACACTCTCTTCGACCTAGGCGATAGCGCTTATGCTGTGCAGTCCTTTGTTCTCACACCCTACCTGAATCCATCTACCAGGAGTGAGAGACGTTACAATGTGGCACACAGAGCAACACGCAACGTTGATGAACACACATTTGGACTTTTAAAAAGCAGGTTCCGCTGCCTCCACAAGAGTGGAGGTGCAGAGCAGTACACTCCTATCATCTACTGTAAATTCATTGTTCCATGCTGCACAACCTGGCCACTAAGAAAGGCACAGAAGTAGAAATAACACATCATGAGGACATTGATGATGGAACTGAACAGCCAGAGCCCTATGCAGTAGGAGTAGCGCCAGCTACTGATGGGAGACTGAGACGGGCAGAGATCACATGCAGCCAGGGGTTGAATGTGAATGACGTAGTTTAATGGGCACTCCGGTAAATGTCAAATGACACATCAATGTAGTCCAAATTGTGCCAAGCCTAACTAGGCGGACACGGGTTACCTCACCCTAACATTTCCCTTGGAGTGTGGGCAGCATTACTGTCTGTGCCCACGCACAACACTGCCGGATGCCTGAGTTTGGAATTGAACATTGACTGTTGAGCCAGGGCCTGTAGTTTTGCGTTTGCTGCGCCTCCTAATGTCCTGTATAGGGGTGCTGCTGCTGCTCCTGCTGGTGGTGTCATCAGTGTCCCCCATGATCTGGGCATAGCGGAAATTGAGAAGGCATTACTATTAACCCTGGGCGAAGTACTCTGCTACGCTTGCGTAGTTTGCGCTACTTTGCACTATGCGAATTATACATAGCACAGTGGAAACACGCATAGCGTAGCGCAGCGGTCATTTTTTGCTTGCTCGCGATCCTCAATTTCAAGTTGGCGACCGTGAGCGAGCAAAATGACATTAGGGCAAGACTTTTTCCTCGTCCGTGATCAGCAACATCAAGTTGACCATTGTGAGCTGCTCCAGAGTATGTGAATATTTTCATGCATACCTTTGAGGAGGATATTTTTATCATTTGGAAAAGACCACTTGACAAACTAATGACTGCGTTAAATGCTCTGAATAACATCAATGACAGCATTCAATTCACATTTTGAAGCACACCGTGATACATTGACATTTTTGGATGTTCAAATTAAAAAAATGGGCAACAACTTCGAGACTAACATTATTCGCAAAAATACGGACAGGAACAACTTGCTGCACTTTAACAGCTTTCATCAACAATCACTTAAAAATCATCTCCCATATTCTCAACTTTTGCGTGTGAAATGCATTGTATCTCAACCCAAATCATGCTCTATACAATTTGATGCCATGCTTGACAGATTTGCACAACGTGGATATACTCCCAACATCTTGGAACAAGCTAAAGTCTGCTGTGCCTCTAAAACCCGGTCTGCTTTACTGAAAAAAACTCAGAAAACAATCCAGAACCGGATGATTGTAGTATCCACATTTTCGTCTATGAGCCAACGCTTCAAGAATACTATCAACAAACATTGGCCCTTGTTGGCAATGGAACCAGACTTTAAAGTATTATTCAGTCAGAAGCCCATCTTCGAATACAACCAAGGCAGAAACCTGATGGACTTACTCACTCATCCTGCCAAAGACATTGCGATTGACTTTGTAATTTTAGGTGCTTTGCTTACCTGAAATCTTTCAAATTCCATATCTCCGGTTCAATGGATAGGATTTTAGTAATTTTGGTCCCAATTATTTTATTACATTTTACTCTATTGTTCTGAAGTGTGGATTTGTTCTTCTGTTGTATACTCACATTGAAGTTTTGCTTTATATTCTTTACATATTCCTCTAAGTAAATCCAAACTTGTTTTGTGCCAAGTCACCAGTGGTTTAAGCATAAGTTAATAATAATGGGGTTTACTTGTGTTTCACTGAAACTGTGGATGCTGCTTGCATAGGTTTTTTTACCACCCTCAACTAATAACTCAATTTCCAACATTGGTGTTCAGCCGTGAGATTTGGACATTCAACTTGATTGACTCTTTTGCTTTTCCAAATACACTCTCATTCTACCTGACTACCTGTGATCATACCTGCAGTAATGGAACTTGGGCGTTTGGACAAAATATAAATTACAAAATATTGCGATAAAAATATTATGTCAAAATTATTGATAAATAGGAATATCGATGGTGAGAAAATTGTGTTAGGTGTTCTTTTTAATATTGTTGCAAGTATATTCAATTCGAAAATATTATTTTAGTTAATATTGGTTTTTTATGTATATTATTGTAGTGTTTTTGATTTTATGTGTTTAATAATTTTATTGTGTGTTTATTAAGATAACTTATTAATTATGAAATTTTTGCTCGGATATGAATTCACCTTAAAGAAATGAAAAGACAAGAGGCATTTGGTCAAACAGGAACAAGTTTGTTCAACTAAATGCAGCAGCTGGAAGAATCTTGTCAGAATACTTCTGAGGTAAGTTTCTTTGTGTACAACGTTTTGGCTGGTAATGTATACATTTTGTGAGGTACAATAAAAAATGTCTGCATTCTTGAAAAAGCATCTTAGTCGAAAATTAACAAGGTTGGCCACAGATGACTCTCGATCTTATGGAGAGCTAATGTGGGCCAGTGTGTATGTGTCAGGTGTCTGGATTGAGGAGCATATGATCACTAGGTGTGGCGTGAATGTCCTGTTCTGATTGGCTGAGTGTTTCTATCTACATGGAGTACCTAGCTTTGTGGTATTTTTGGGGAACACAAGCCTTTGGCCAAACTTGCTTAATTGGGGCTGATTGCCTTGGACCTGTTTGTGGTGCAACTCTCTATCTGTGGGATCAATCAGGTTTTCCTGGGCTAGTGTTTGTCTTTGGTGTGAAAGACGCCCCACCTATGACCTGTTATTCGAGAGGCGTGGGTGTGGGTCTGACCACATATTTCTGATTCGGGGTAGATGGGGAGGTCTCCTTGGGTAAATCTGACAGCAATGAGGCAAGTTCACTGGATCCCCTAAAAGTCATATGTTAGTCACTGGTATAATTTCTGTCGACATTCTCAACTTTGTGTGTAGAGTTGTCATAGCATACATTGATATTGTCTTTACGGATATTGCCAAAGTACTATCACCAAACCCGGACA